>NC_142156.1:21565653-21715807 GCF_024610735.1 Ursus americanus | reverse complement strand
GGTATCAATCCCCTAATTGCAAGGGGTGAGCCGTCATTCTGCCTGCCGTGCAAGAGGCCTTATGAGGAGGAATGAGAGGAGGGAAGGTGTTTTATGACCAGTAATACTGTTCCAGTCGGAGATCTATACTTGCTACTCAGGAATTTAAAGCTTTTTTCAGCACTGATGGATTATCTCGCCACCTCCTGCATTAAATCCTTTGCCAGTTAAAATGAAATACCGGCTCTCACAGGAAATTTGCTTTTGTTAGCTTTTAAAACTCTTATCTCTCCCTGTCACCACCCTATCGGGAGCTCTCGCTGGAAAATCTGACTTCAGAGCTAACTCAGTGTGTCTGTCTGATGGCTCAGTGTGTCTGTCTGATGGCTCAGTGTGTCTGTCTGATGGCCAGGCTCCGCAGCTTTGTACGCTGACGATTACTCCATGCTTATCCGGGTTTCTGGAAACATCAGGCATTCCTTAATAAATGTGCATGTGAGGGCACTTTGTCTTCCTGCTCACCCATCCCTTAGATATTGTCATTATTTCAAAGGTTCAGGATGACGCATTTCGGCATCCTACGGGAGAGGGTGATACGTCTGCTCCTTTTAAACTTTGATCCCAAAGATGCATCCATTGTTTTCCATATTCTATGGCCCAGAATTTAATCACAAGACCACCTAGAGTTGCAAGGGAGGTAGCAAGTGCAGTGTTCCTTCTGCACAGCCAATAAAAACTGGGGATTTTATTAGTGAAAAAGAGAAGATTGAGGATGCACGCATGGGATGGCAACTAGCCTCCCATCAAGATGGTGCATTGGAGCCCAGAGCATCGCTGAGTGCTGGGTAAGTATACACTGAACGAAATACACCATTATTAATATTATTTTGTTAATGTCACTATTACCGGATCCTGGCAGATAGTCTCTGATCTTAAACCAATAGGAAATACTCTTCAAATCACCCACGAAGACTGCTGACATCTGCTGTCTATCTACAAAAGCGAATCTCACTGCATAGGAAGTCCATTTCTATATACTGAGAAAACCACTAATTTCTAAAGGATTTCTTTCAGACCTTGCTGGTGGCTGGCAGAGACTAAAGAGTAATCCAGATCATGGCTGATGGAAGTGAGGAAGCTTCAGTATGAGGGAAGACGATACAAAATTTCAGAACAACCCCTTTCCCCACGCTTTTCTTACTCTTGCAACAGCAGCACTCTGGCATTGAAGAGGTGAGCCTAGGGAGCCAGCCAGCTGAGTCTTGCTGAACCTCGTGATTAGGAATGTTTTTTTCAAGCTGGGAAATTGCAAGAATGCATAAAACTGAACAGGGAAGATGATGCAGAAGAGAACAAATGGGCCAGATGTGTGCTTCCTGAACTTATATTTAGATTTAAGACTCCTGTATCAATTTTCCCATCTTAAAAAGAGACCCCCCCCCCAAATTCCATTTCTGGGGTGTCTGGGCCACTCAGTCGGTTAAGCGCCTGACTCTTGATTTCAGCTAGGGTCTGGATCTCAGGGCTGTGGGTTCAGGGCCCCGCTGGGCATGGAGCCTACTTAAAAAAAAGTCCATTTCTGTCAACGCTTGTGCATTCCTATGTAATAGTCTTTTTAACCTTTGAGTATACATGCAGAATTTAATTTGTGTGCCCAGTTACAGTTTATTTCTATAAATTTAATATCGATGAGATGAAAAAGATATTTTTAAAGATGACTTAGCCTCCTGTGAGTGTGGAAATAAATCACTTTATGGGAATTACCTCTCCAACAAACACATGTAACCATATTTAAAATTTTAAGAAAATAACAACTTTGCTTCATCTAACTTACTCTGTAGTGCATTGGATTAATAATTTTGATAGGTTGTTTGTTTCTTAAAAGGAAACAATTAAATAATTTCCTTTTTTTAAAAAGATTTATTTATTGATTGTAGAGAGAGAGAGCAGGGGGAGGGGCAGAGGGAGAGAAACTCAAGCAGACTCCCTGCTGAGCTAGGAGCCCAAAGCGGGGCTCAATCTCACAACCCTGAGGTCACGACTTGAGCCGAATCCAAGAGGCCAACGCTCAACCGTCTGTGCCACCCAGGCGCCCCCAAATTATTCCAGCTTAAGGTTGGATTGACAAATTTAGCTTTCCAATTAGTTACCCGGGAGCAGAACTTTCATATATGAACAAAAATGCAATTACATTGAGACTATTACTCTCAGGGTTATCAGTGAGTGTAAGAGAAGAAATCCTTCATTAACTTCTCAAAATATGCATATTTGGGAATATCAGCTATAATGTAAAGGCTATGGGTGGCGTCAATACCATGCCAGTCTTCAGAACAGGAGAAAATTCTATGTGAATGCCCTTGCTCATCCGTCCTGGGGCCACGAGAAGGTGACTGAAAGTTGAGCCGTCGCTTGGGGGTGTTGGAATTCCGGGGGCCAGGGCAGGGAAGTCTTGCCGGTGGGGGGGGGGGGCCGTCTCTTAGCTGAAGAGGAGTGTCATACCCCACAGTTGAGAGCCGGCAGCCCCAGCCCCAGCCCTGGGTAGCCTGGAGGGACGTGGCTTGGTGCAGCCAGGATGGCTCAGCCAGTCCACTGCTGGGATCTGCTGAGACAGGGGTGCAGAGGGGGGAGGCCGTGGGCAGGGCCTTGTGGGTATAGGCTTACGCTCCCACCTGGAAAATTTAAGCGGCTCAAGTATGTCCTACCTCGTGGGGGCTGGGGAGGTGCTCGTTCCTGCCATGTACGGGAGTGTAGATGGAGCAGTTCATGTTATTTAACTCTGGAAACAATTTCTGCAAACACCAGCTCAGATCCCTCTGTATCTTCGCAAGAGGAGAAGTTACCGGGTGACGGCAGATCTCGTCTCCTTCTGTAATTACTCGGTGTTCTCCACTCACCAAATTCCCATTAACTTGTTCCATTAGCGGCTTATCTGCCTCCATCTTGCACCATTTAGAAACTTTGAAATTTCATCTCGGTTTCTCAAGAAGAAGAATTCTGATGATAATGATAGCTCAGGGCCCGGCAAGAGAAAATTGCACAATTCCACAATGTGAAATCATAATCTGTCCTTGCTCATAATTTTCCACAAGTGATCTATTCAGATATACATTTTTTTCTTTAAAAAAAAAAACGGAACACATTCGTTATTTTGCTTATTGGGTTTCTGGTAGATAGTGCTTACACTCCTGATTAGAACGTTCTCTGATGGAGACAATGGAGAAAATGGGCGCGGGAAAGCGGCGGCATAAGTATTTGTACATTTGCAGTTTTGTTAAAAAGCTGCCAGAAAGGAAGAAAAAGTGAAAACATCGGGGTGAGAGAAATTGCAGCCACCTGCCTACCCAGTTGTAAAGGAGGTGATTTTGTGAGTCTGTTTCTTTGAAGAAACATGGTGGACACATTGGCTGTTTGAGCTGTAACCAATGTCCCTTACCTTCAAACTGGCCCAGCTGGCCTCTCGGTGCCGGCAGCAAGTGGCCTCCTGGACGTGGTCAGTTTTCAGGGTTGAAAGGTGTCCTACTGAGACCATCTAAAACAGCGACACATCACCCCGACGTAGAGGGCCTGGAGAATCCACTGTGCTAATGGATTATTGATTTCCACCCAGGGGACTTATTGGTAAGGTGCCGCTGTGACTAATGACAGCGTGACTCGTGCAGCTGAGCGGGGGGAAGGTGGGGGCGAGATGCCGGAGTCCTGTGCTCGAAGGCGGCTTCCGGGGGTACGAGGAAGCTTACCCGTGACAGGTGTTCTGCCGCCGGCCGGAGTCAGTCTGCAAAATGCGCAGTTCTCACGTCATCGGTAGGAGCACAGAGAAAACACCTCTGGTTTTCCGGATTTGTGATGCTATGCTCAAAATGCCATTTGTACACACCTGAGTTTAGTAGCCGAGGGCACTGTCTTAGAAAGATCTCTGACATCGAAATTGCTTTTTTCCCTGGCTGGTAGTTCTTTAATGATTTTCCTTTTCTTCCCTAATCTGTACTTCCTAAGTTTTTTTTTTTCCTAAATGTGTATTGATGTATTAGCTATTTTAAAAACAGAATAAGTAAAAATGGTTTTCGAAGGAAGGACGGGGGTCGCCGGTCTGCAAGGGGAAGATTGGAGCCTGTCTCCACACGCCGAGGTGTTCACGCATCTGGCTTCTCGCTTGCTGGACGGGAGGCTGGTGGACACAGAAACCACATCACTGTGGCTTGTTCCTGTCAGCTTCTCTATCCCTCACACCAGCTCGAGCCTCACTTGCCCTCGCATTTTGTGTTACCCCCTTACTGGTGGCAGACACGTGAATGGCTGCTGAGAGATGGCAACTACAGCAGAAACATCTGAATGAGTGTGACTGCTATTTCCCGAGGTCAAAATACACTCGTGGAGGCTCAATTCCACGTGGGCGAATCCCACACCACGTCCGAACCCTCCGTGATAAGCAGATCACGTTTTCGCAAAACCAGTGGCATCACAGTGTGTGCATTTTTCATATAATGCTAAGGGTATATTTGACTGAATTATCAAATTTATAATTGTGGCCGTGTTTGCAGTTCGCAAGGACCCATCCCAAGCTCTTTCAGTGACTGGAAGGGAGGTGATTTGGCATGAGATGATCAGATTTCATCTGGAAAGCTCAACAGAAGTGATAATGAAGTTATAAATCATGCCTGTTTGGTTGTTTATTTGTCTTTAGCATAAAAGAAAACGTCCCCTTTCTGCCTAAAAGTGCTTTGCCGGGTTTTGATCTGCTCAGGGTATCCTGAAATAATTCTATCTGCCCACAACTCAAAATCAACTCCATTTAAAGAATTCTTACCATTTCACTCCCCCAAATGTCTCTTTGGCTGCTTCTATTGACCACACGTCTGTGCCCCCCAAATTCATATGTTGAAGCCCTGTTTCCCGAGACGATGGTGGGAGGAGGCGGGGTCTTTGGGACTTGAGGAGGTCATGAGGGTAGAGCGTCATGAATGGGATTAGAGCCCTAGGAAGGGAGACCCCAGAGAGCTCCCTCACCTCTCCTGCCTCGTGAGGACACAGGGAGGGGATAGCACGCAGGAACCAGGAAGAGGCTTCAGCCAACCCCAAATTTGTGGGCCCCCGATCTTGGGTTTGCAGCCTTCAGAATTGTGAGAAGTGTCTGTCCTTTGTAAGGCGCTCAGTCCGTGCTCTTCAGTTACAAGACCCCAAACCAATGGAGACAGATGCTAATGGGCAGATGGGGCTTTATGGTGATGGCACTTCATGTGGACAAAGAGCTCAATTTTTTAGGTGAGATATGACCAGGAGGGGAGCTTCTGTGAAATGCAGGCTTCATTAAGAAAGCAGCCAACCACCACCTGTGTTGTTTATCTCTGAGGGCAGAGTGAGTGCGTGTGACTTTTTGCTTTAACTGGTGCTCATTAATAAGCCCTTCTCATAGTCCGCTCTCCCACACAGACTTTCTTCCTCATCTCCTCCCGTAGTAGGGATCTTTTTCACCTGTCTTATATTCGGAACTGCTTTGTGTGAGGTCTGTGAGAATGTGATGCCCGGCTCTCAGGCAACCATTTTGGGACCATGAGGCATCAAGCATGGGGGGGGTGGAGATAGCAAGTTGAATATATTAGAAAGAAAGAATGGGAGGAGCCTACATGCCTGATAACATCCTTTAGCAACCACTAAACCATCCTGCAATAGCCACTGCTGGACATTTCGTTATATCAGTGATGGACGGCTTCATATTTTAACCGCTCTAAGTAGGTTTCTGTCTCTTACCACCAAACACAACAAGGAAGACATACCCCCTGGTGTTTATTTTTATTTTTCAGTCTGTTAATAAGTTGATTACATTGATTAATTTTCAAAAACTTAGACAACTTTGCATTCCTGGAAGAAACCTGAGTTGGTGGTGATGATTCTCGTGTATGTGTAGTGTTGAATTAGATTTGCTAAATTTGTTTAAACCTTTCCATCTCTTTTCATGAGCTCTTAGGATACATTTTTTGTTTTTATAACGTGTGTGGCAGGTTTGGGTATAAGGGTAACTCCGCCCTCATCTCATGAGTTGGAAAGGAAGTGGTCTCTTCAATCTTCTAGAAGAGGTTGAATAGAATCGCTATCATTTCTTTTTTTACCTCTTTGGTAGAATTCACCAGCAAAGCTATCTGAGCCTGGAATTCACGTCGTGGGATGGCTTTAAGTGCATATCCCGTTTTCTCAATAAACACAGAGCTATTTAGTGTCTCTGTGTCTTTTTGACTGTGCTTTGATAGTTTGTCTTCCAAGGAACTTACTCCAACAAAGTTGTTGAACGTATAGGCTTGTGGTTCTTGGTAACGCTTCCTTCTGATTCCCTCATGGTCTGTGGAAACCGTAGTAAGATCATCGCTCTACTTGCTCACTCGGACAACACGTGTCTTCCCTCTTTTTTGTCCTCATCCACCCAACGAAGGACTTTCCATTTTGTTTATCTTCTCAAAGACCCAGCTTTTGTTTCATCGATTTTTTGTTCTCTGTTTGCTTTTCCTTCACAGTTTTATTGGTTCTTATTCTGATCTTTATTATTTACTTTCTTTCTACTTGCTTTGGGTTTCTTTTTATCCTTCTTCCTCATTTTTTCTCTCTCTGTTTCTTAAGGCGAAACTGAGCTCATTAATTTAGGAACTGTTTTCTTTCCTAATATAGGGATTATTGCTAACCCACTTGCCCCAAATTAACGATCTTCCCAATATCAAACCGATTTCCATATCTTGCTTTTCTTTTCTATTCAGCTTAAAATTCTTTCTAATTTCTGGTTTGGGTGATTCTTTAGAGTTGCGTTATTTAATTTCCAAATATCTGAGAACTTTTCATGGATTTTTCATAGATCTTATTGATTTCTAATTCAGTGCCATTTTGGTCAGAGAATAGAATTCATATTATTTCAATCTTTTTAAATTACTTGAAGCTTTCCCTGTGACCCAGAGTATGGTGTATATTGATAAATGTTCTGTGAGTACTTGAAAAGATTATGTTTTCTCTTTGTACCTGTCATCAGAAGAGAGTTACTGAAGTCTCTCTCTCTCTCTCTGCCTGTCTCTGTCTCTCTATCTCTGTCTCTCTCTGTCTCTGTCTCTCTATCTCTCTCTTTCTCTCCTTTCCTTCTGACTCCAATTCATAGATAGCTCTAGATGACACCAGAGACCAGAGTTTTAGACTATGGCTTTGCAGTAGGAGCAACCCGCAGTGATCTCTTGTGGTAGACTGCCGACTCCTTGGACCCCAGGTCTCAGGACTCCCAGCTATTCCAGAATCCCTTCCTGATGTTCCAAGTGTCTCCTTTAACCTCATTTTCTTTCTAATTTACCATAATGTAGACTCAAAGTAAAGATTAAATTATTTACCATTATATTATTGAACACTTTTGTTTCTTGTCCTCAATTATGAAAACTAATGAGTAGAACATTTTATATTCCCCTAAGCATATAAAATTATTTTATTTGATTTTTACTTATGAGGTCTAGAATTATTCTCTTCATGGTTAATTGTCCACAGTACCAAGAAAAAAAAAGTTCCCCACATCATTACTAAGTTACAAAAATATCATTTATTAGTAACCATTTATACTAATAATAATGGCCAAATTAAATATGCCAACTCTAACAGATTTAGGTCAGGCTTTAGTAAGTCTTCTGCTTCCCAGAAGCAGGGACTGAGTAGGGATTTATCAAATAAACTGATTCTAATCGAATTTCCCTCATTGAGGCTGGTTCTTGGGAGCCTTCTTTTATGCTCGGACTGTGCACTGAGACACATTTGTAAACATTAAACGGTTGTAAGGAGAGGGCTGTCAGTGGCATGATCTTGCACCAGCTCCTAGACTCCCTCCGGAATGGCTCACCCCTTGTGCTGCGAGCAGGTGAACAGTCACTGTCGCAATCCCTCATCACGTACGCCCGTATTTCCAGTAGGTTCACCTTCTTGCGGTCCAATGACTCACGGCTATGGTCCTCCTAACTTCCTGCGGTGGGAGGTGGGCTTGAGTGCCACAACGTCAAAGTCGACCCCCTTTCCCACCAGAAGTCAAGCTTGGAGTCAGAATTTGCTGGACAGCAGGGTCGTGCCCAGAGCACGGTGTCTTTTCTGGACTGTCAGAGCGTTAGCCTTCCCAGCAGCGCTGCAAGGAGCATGGGGAGCGGTGCCTTTCGCTTCCGTCTGTTCTTTCTCCAAGGATATTCGCGCTCAACCCTCAGACTGGAAAAAACCCATTCTAAGAATCGGACACCAGCGTTCACGAATACACTTTTCACAAACATTCCAGGCATCCTGAATTCAGATGCCCCTTGGGACCAGGTGGGCAGCACCGGTGAGGGCAGGTCCAGGCCCGGGGGCACTGGAGGGCATGGGCTCTTGGTAAAGACGCTGCGTCGGGATTAATACCACCTTCTCCATGTCCCTCCCACTCCTGACGAGTTCCCCTTCTGCTGAGCCAGGCTCGGTGCCTCCCGCTGGTTGGCGTGACCTCCGGTGAGTTCCCAGGGACACCTAGAAGGGGAGGTGGTGGCTAGGAGCGAGTGCTTCTCCTCTCATCCCCCTTCCCGGGCTCCAGCGACCTGACCGTGACGTGGAAGAGAGCTGCCTGGTCGCACTGGACTTGCAGGAGAACTAAAACCTCACGGTTTGACGCCAAGAAGACTCCAGAATGTATGAGTTGCCGCAAGTGACATTAATTACTCTAGCAAGGAAGGCGTCTTCCCCACGCCTCTTCACAAGCCTGTGGCCTTAGTCTGTTCGGGTTGCCATAAATGAGGCAGCTAACAGACAAGAGGAATGTATTGCTCATGGTTCTGGAGGAGAGAAAGACCAAGAGCAAGGTGCTGGCAGATTTGGCCTCTGGTGGGGGCCCCCATCCTCGTTGACAGTTGTCTTCTCACCGTCTCTTCAGGTGGCAGGGGGGCTTTCTTGGTAACCCCCCCCCCCCATGATCTAATTGCTCCCTGAAGTCCCCATCTCCTAAAATCATCACTTTAAGGGTTAGGATTTCGACATGAATTTGGGAAGGAGACACAGATACTCTCCAGACCATGGCGCTCATTCTAACCAAGGTAGACCCATGATCCTTGTGCAGGCAGTGGGCGCCGAAGGTCGGATTTCTAATCCAGCAGCCGTGTCCGGGTGAGAGAAGGAAGGGCCCCAGCCTCCGAAACGGCTGGCCCATTTCCAGGACGGCTTTTCTTCCAGCTCCGAGGGGCACGGAGCTCCCGGGTAAGGGGCGATGAATCATGTCCATGTGGGAGAGGCAGATTTAATAAATCATTATAAACTCCTACCAATGGTAGCTGAACCGTAAATACAGCCAGAGCCAGAGCCTGACATTTCACACATCTTAAATGAGAAATAATGGCCTTTTACCCGTAAGTACCATAAAACAGCAGAGATTTTCTGCTATTTTCTGCTTCTCTCATTTCAGACGTATAGTTAGTGGCTGCTGTGTGACAGGGACTGTCCAAAACACTGAATGTGCCTGCAGTTGAAATGACACAAAGTCCCGTTCCTCCAGGAGTTTGTAGGGTGAGGGGCTCTGAAGGCAGGGGCCGCCGCGGGGGGAGGGGGCTGCCTGGGTCACCGTGGGGACCCAGGATAGGAGCACGTAGCACAGCAGAGTGACACACACAGAAGGACCTTCCAGACGGACATCATGACACCATCACATCCGACCAGAAGGGAATTTCGGGTTAAAGGAAGCATGGAGGAATGCAGATCTGAGAAACCATAGCGGTTGGGGGAATTAAAAGCGAATTCAACAAAATTCCCCCCTCCCCTACCCCACCCACTTCCTTGCTTGCAGATTGACACTTCGGGACGATGCAACTTAAATCCCGCAGCTCCTGGCAATTGGTGGCAGGAACATTTTTGTTCCTTTTAGAACAACTATCGACTGACCTGGCATGGCTGAGATGGGGAAGACTCTGCGGGCCGAGTTAGTGCCATAGCATTGCAGAAAAAGACCAGCAGCATCTGGAATTTCTGCACCCCCCACCTCCACCGAGATGATGAGTCCATCCGCCCGCGAAGATTTGTGAAATGCCCCGATTCGCATTGGAGCCACCATGGCCTGGAAAAGGCAGCCTGGGCTTTCAAGGCAGTTTTAACAGGAAATGAGTTGAGAGAAATAAAGACTCCGGGGCCATTTCTTTATCTTAATGGAAGGATGATTTAATAATATTGTCTTCAAAGGTAGTATTAACATTTCACGAAAGGACAGTGCGAATCCACTGAAACTTTAATACAAAATACAGATAACTGGAAACAAAATGGGTCCATAAGGTAATTGATTAGAGGGGTTTCTCTCTCTCTCTCTCTCTTTTTTTTTTTTGTCTGTCTTCCATTTAACAGAGACAACCACATTAAGTAACACAAGGTTCTTACAGAGAGAAAAAAAAATCTGCCTCTTTTCTTGATTATAAAACATTGAGAGAGTTTGGTCTGATCAGAAGATCTAGGGGTAAAAAAAACATACAAGCCAAATAATATTTTTCAAAAAGAAGGAAAAAATGTTTAGTGATTAAAGTCCAATGACTTTGCCTGTCCTTGTAAAGAGAAGAGTATACACCTGTTACCTGCCCATAACTCTAGCCTCTGACTAGAGCAGAAATTCCATTCTAGTTAGTCACACTGAGACTGGCCAGCTGGGGATGGCTTTGCAAATGTAAGCTCAGTGTACCTAGAAATTTGGCTTTTGCCCTGGAAAAAGGAAAGGAAAAGAAAGGAAAGGAAAGGAAAGGAAAGGAAAGGAAAGGAAAGGAAAGGAAAGGAAAGGAAAGGAAAAGAAAGAAAAGAAAAGAAAGAAAAGAAAAGAAAGGAAAAGAAAAGAAAAGAAAAGAAAGAAAAGAAAAGAAAAGAAAAGAAAAGAAAAACCCAAACTATGTTTTTCTCTTTTAGTATTTTATTTCCTCTTATATTCTAGCCAGTCTTTGGGCTCAGAAAAGGGAAGCTGCTTTGAACCACCTCTACTCATACGTGACTAAGATCCTACTGTTACAATTCATATAAGAAAAAACTTTTTTAAATGAATAATAAATGTACTTATTATAGGGCAAACATCGGGTTTTCTTCCTGTTCCTGTACTTCCTTTTTAAAAATCATAAAGATAGGTTCCATTTTAATTAGAAAAGTGGATCCAGAAAATGTTTGGGCCAGGAGCAAATGGCTCTTTCTTGCTGTGGGTCTCTGCATGAACACATGGCAAGCAATTCACTAGTCCAGTCCCGCCTCAGTTTCAGGAGCAGAAGAAGCGTTCCTTCTTCATCTGAGCCGGGGTTGATGGTTATGTTAGCTCTTGCTTACCTGGGGTCAGCTGGTGAAGGTTTTGTGCTCCTCCTAGCATCGGAGAATAACCGCCAGCCTTGGAAGTCAGGTTCTATTTTAGCTCTCTTGGAAGCTACTGGGGTCTTGGGTACAAGAAGGTTTATCTGGAGAGTAGGGCGGGGAGCTGGTCTTTGCCCTGAGGGCTGCTTTCCCTGTGGGTTCCGCCATTCGCCTCAACCATAGTTGGGAAGGTTTCTGGTGGACTCGGATGATATAGCCATCCACTTCTATATAGAAGAATGAAACACGGGGCGCCTGGGTGGCACAGCGGTTAAGCGTCTGCCTTCGGCTCAGGGCGTGATCCTGGCGTTATGGGATCGAGCCCCACATCAGGCTCCTCCGCTATGAGCCTGCTTCTTCCTCTCCCACTCCCCCTGCTTGTGTTCCCTCTCTCGCTGGTGTCTCTCTCTCTGTCGAATAAATAAATAAAATCTTTAAAAAAAAAAAAAGAATGAAACTCGACCATTCTCCGGCACCATACACAAAGATAAACACTAAATAGATGAAAGACCTCGATGTGAGACAGGAATCCATCAAAATCCTAGAGGAGAACATAGGCTGTAACCTCTTCGACATTGGCCAGAACAACTTCTTTCAAGACACGTCTCCAAAGGCAAAGGAAACAAAAGTGAAAATGAACTTGTGGGACTTCATCAAGATGAAAAGCTTTTGCACAGCAAAGGAAACAGTCAAAAAAACTAGGAGGCAGCCCACGGAACGGGAAAAGATATTTGCAAATGACACTACAGATAAAAGGCTGGTATCCAAGATTTATAAAGAACTTCTCAAACTCAACCCCCAAAAAACAAATAATCAAGTCAAAAAATGGGCAGAAGATATGAACCAACCCTTCTCCAAAGAAGACATATGAATGGCTAACAGACACATGAGAAAATGCTCAACATCATTAGCCATCAGGGAAATTCAGATCAAAACCACATTGAGATACCACCTTACGCCAGTTAGAATGGCAAAAATGGACAAGGCGAGAAACAATATCCACTTCTAATTCCATTTTCTTTCCTTTTTCTGTTTATTTATTTAGCATTTAGTTCTGATCCATCTGGAGGTTTTTCCTGGGTATGGTGTGATGAATGGACCTAATTATACCTCTTTCTTTCAATAACTATTCATTCCTGACAACACCATTTTTTATAAAGAGGAATTTTTGCCCCCGTGTTTTGAAATACCACGTGAGCCCTAGACTAGGTGATGATATGTATTAGGTGTATTCTGGGTTTCTTATTCCTTGCATTGGTCTGACTGTTCATGTGCTAGCCCTCACGGGTCCTTTTAAAACAAACAACAAACAAACAAAGAAAACCAGCTGGTATGTCTAATCTCCTCTTCATCTTACTCCTCAGGATTTCCCTGGCTATTCTGGGTGTTGATTTTCTATATAAAATCCAATGTCAGTTTGTCACTCCAAGAAGAATTCATAGAAGTTTTTATTGAGATTGCATATCTTAGCTGGAATGAGAGAGAACATAGCTATTCAAGTCGGCTTTGTCTTTAGGGGTGTTTAATATTTTTTTTTTGCATATTGGCTTTGAATATTTCTGCTTATGTTTATCCTTAAATATGTATCTACCTTGTTACTATTATAAACGAGGTCTGTGGATTCATTTGTCTTCTACCTAGTTATTACACGTGTGTAGTAACTGTTATTGATTTCTGTATGTTAATTTCGTACTGCTATCTGGCTGGATCCTTCTAGATCTTGAGTTCATTTATCATTGGCTCACTAGGCATATGATAAGGTCCAATGCAAATGGAGATAGTTTTATTTTTTTTCTTCCCTGTTTTTACACCCTTAATTGTTTCCGTTAGTCTAACTGTCTTGACTAGTGTCTCAGGAACATTGTTAAATATAAGGGTGATGGTGGACGTTCTCGCCTTGTTCATGATCTCAGTGGGGATCCTTCTAGGATGCTCTTATTCTGTGAATTAGTGGCTGTACTCTTGAGGTCTAGATCCGCCGTTTTAATGTTCTCCACATTTTGTATGCGGAGTGTGTGTTGAGTTGTGTCAATGTCTTGTTGAGCATTTATGGAGATAAGCACCCCCCCAACCCCCCGCAACATACACCTCCCCCCAGAAGAGGAGAAGAGCAAGGTGGTCCCTGGAAGAAGCAGCTCATGTGTCAGGTGACGTGGGTGTCTCCAGGGCAGGGAGCTCTGAAGGACGGAAGTGGCCTCTGGACTGTCTGGTGCTGAGGGACTTTTCCAGAATGCAAGCTGTCACAGTGTCCTCCAAATGAAACTCCCCTGTGCCTCTGCTATCCTGTGACCATTTTTCCTTGATCAGCCAAGAAATCCTTCGAAGCCCCCACTGCCCCAGCTCCTCCCTTCTCCTGCCTCTTTCGGGTTCCTGAAGTTGTTGCAAGGCTTCAAAAATTCTTGAATACCCTTTCAGGTATTTTTTTTGAAAATCTGCACTTTGGTCTGTTACCTTATTTTGGAAATCCTGACTTTGGGTCCACACTTCCTGTCTGACACGTGTCGAGCATCTTCTGTAGACAAGAGTCCCCCGTCACAAGGGCACCGACTTGCTGGGATTAATACCTAATCCAAGGATGAGGTCTTACCCTGTGATCTCACGTAACCCTCCCCGAAGGAAGTCTATGAACACGTGCTAAGGTGATAGACACTGAGCATTAGACAGAAAGGGGTAAATCTTAAAGCAGGAGGGAATGCTGGGGGGGGGTATGCCACCACGTCTCATTGACAACGAAGGGTTTGATGGCCATCTTTAAAAAAGAATGGTTTGCTTGTTCCCATATTTGCTCATAGTCTTTTGTTCTATTTCTTTCTCTGTGTGTCTTGGGGACTTTCATCCTTTATGGGCATGATCATGACGGGGAACACTTACCTATACAGCAAAAGCTGTGAACTACGTACTTCAGAGCCATTTCAAGAGATTTCCAAGAGCCGTTTTCTGCAGAGAGTTCTCCACTTGTGTTCTGAACTTAGAGACCCTGCACCTGCTTAAGCGATGACCCGTCCTTAAGCCAGTGCACCAAACACGGTGGAAGAAAAGAAATCAGTAAAATGTGCCTACTGTACCCAAGAGGGCCTTCACGCTAACAGGGAGCGGAGGTGACATCGTAGAGAGTTTGATCCTGGTAACTTGTGTGAAATGGTCCGGTGTGGTTGATGCCCGTGGAGGAGCCCGTGGGGCTGGGGGCAGGAGGGGAGAGGGAGGATGGGATGGCACGGGGCGGGGGGGAGCAGGAGTGAGGTCACACCAGGGGGCCTAGTAGCTTGAGCAGATGTGTTTGGATTTTACTGTAAGCAGAGAGGGGAAATCGTAGAGGGTTTTAAGCAGGGAGAGACGATACCTGCATGTTTAACCAGATCCCTGGGCTGCTCTGCAGAGGGCAGGTTGTGAGCTGGAACTCAGCGAGCCCGTGAGTATGTCGAGAGCCTTGGAAGACAGGCTAGCAATACAGCCTAAATTCAAGTCAAGAGGTGTGCTTCTTTTTAATGTCTGCATTCCGCACCCCTTCTTAGGCTGCTGACGGTGGGGAGCAGCTGTGAGCGGTGTGGGTTTCAATCGCTCAAGTCCGAGAAAGACAGATAACACGGGTCAGCCCTGAAGGAGTGAAGATCGGGTCCCCAGGTGGGAAGGCGTGCAGGATGCTTTTCTGTCTCTAAGCCAGCGACAGGACTGCAGGCAAATCATGCTCTCAGATAGGAAATATCCGGAAGCTACTTTCTGGAGCCGTGAATTTGTAGTCAGTGACCAGGCTCACGACATAAGATATATTAATGTAGCGTGGGGAAAACGCCTGGTTTCTGGCTGCGTTTTTGCTGCCCCAATAAGGGACTGTCTCTGAAAAGGACAGTCAGCGAACTTAAGTCAGTGTGTTGGGGTGACCCCGACTACAGAGCACCGTACCATCTATCACACACAAAGTTCTGGAAATAGGATCAACAAGGGTCAGCAGCCCGAAAGCTCAGGGACAAACTGTAAGCCCCAGAGATATCTCGGCGTGGAGGAAAGGCTCAGGAGAGAAAGCCATGTCCCTCAGTAAGCTAGCCGTGCGAATGAGTCCCAAAGATCCCACACCTCTCGCCAAACGTCCTGAAACTTCCACAGTGCACAGTGTTTGGGGACCACTGGCCCCAGGCATGCAATCTGGGTGAATTTTGTAACATCAGAACTGGAGGATTATTTCCCTTTGAATGCGAGCCCCTTGGACTGTGGTTTTCAGGGAATGAGGTGTGCATATCACAATCAGGCTATGCTATTCGAATGTTGCTGGCCTCTCTCTCGCATTACCCTGTCTCCCGCCAGCGTTTCCGGTATATGTTCCTCTCGGTGTGGCGGGCGCTTGGTAGAGAGCTTTCAAGCTGCCGGCAGAAGAATACACGATTCTAACAGGTGCACAAATGGTCATGCTGGGACTGAATGTATTCGAGTAACAGGGTCTTGCCTCGTTCACGAAGTACAGCGGTGCTTACTTGAGCACGATACACTTATGGATTGCTGGCAAATTTGCACTTGGCAGTGGGTAGTCAGAGCAAAGCATTAGTTAATAGCTAGATAGTGTCCTTAACGCATCCTGTGCAATTAGCCACCGGGGACCATTCTGATGTCTAACTTGAGGACACGTGGCGATCTCACCGCACGGAGGACTTCAATCAGTGAACCCTGAGCAGACTCTGAAGGAGAAGGAAGTGCTCCCATGGCGAGGGGCTTAGCCAGGTGATTTCCTCCCTGAGCAAAAACCAGGTTACTGGGGGCCTGGAGGCACATCTGAAAATGAAGTAAGAATCTGGAATCTGATTCAGGGGAAGAAAAGGTGTATTTAGGCAAATTAACATAGATTTTAGTTGTATCTGCTTCATATTGTGACTGTATGGATAGGTAAGATTTTCTTTGCTGAGACTTTCTGGGATCACGTAGGCGGAAGCATTCGCTGAGGCTGCATCGTGTAAACTGTAGTCATATGATGTTCTCCCATTTTCTGCTCCCATCTAGCAGCTGTCCAATTTCTTCCAAGGCCCAAAATGCTATGGTTTCCCAAGTTAGGCAAAGCATTTCCCAACTTTTAAATTCCTATTTCATTATAGATTTTCAGCAGAGCCTTAAAAAGTAAAATGGTTTTTCTAACTCACCCCCACCCCCCTCCTGCCCCCACACTTTCCCCACCACCGTCTTCCTCCTCGAAGGACAAGGAGAAAGGTGTTCTAACACCACCTGATTCCTTCCACTACTGAGCGTCACCACGAGGACCACGCTGTTTCCTCCCGATCTCATCGAGGTCTTAGAATAACCCAGTGATTGTTGCTGATCCCGTCTCCGTTCCACTGATGTGGAATCTGAGGCCTAGAGAGATCAGGGCTGAGCTCATGGTCATTCCTGCGGCTTGAAAAGATCCTTCAAAGTCCTAAGCTTTAGTACCTGTGAATGTGACCTTCTTTGGAAATAGTCTTTGCGGGTGGAATCAAGTTTAGATGAGGTGAAGAGGGTGAGCCTTACTCTAGTATGACTGGTGTCCTTATAAGAAGAGGGAATTTGGACACACGTCGGAGATGTATAGATGGGAGATGACGTAGAAACACACGCAGGGGAAGACGACCCCATGGTGATCAAGGCAGGGAGGACAGTGATGCAGCCACAAGCCAAGGAATCCCTGGGGCCCCCAGAAATCCAAGAGGCAAGGCGGGACCTTCCCTTGAAGTCTTTGGAGGGAATGCGGTCCTGATTGTAGACTTCTACCTTCTAGATCTGTGAGAGTTGTCTAAAGTTGTCTAGAGTCCTCTGGTGTTGAAACTTTGTTACAGCAGCTTAGGGGAACTACTATAGTCATAAAACTACCAAGGGGCAGAGGGGCACCTGGGTGGCTCAGTCAGTTAAGCATCTGCCTTTAGCTCAGGTCATGATCCCAGGGTCCTGGGATCGAGTCCCGCCTCGGGCTCCCTGCTCAGCAGGGAGTCTATTTCTCCCTCTCCCTCTGCCCCTGCTTGTGTGCTCTCTCTCTCTCTCAAATGAATCAATATAATCTTTTTTTTTTAAGATTTTATTTATTTATTCAAAAGAGATAGAGACAGCCGGCGAGAGAGGGAACACAAGCAAGGGGAGTGGGAGAGGAAGAAGCAGGCTCATAGCAGAGGAGCCTGATGTGGGGCTCGATCCCATAATGCCGGGATCACGCCCTGAGCCGAAGGCAGACGCCCAACCACTGTGCCACCCAGGCGCCCCTACAATCTTTTTTTTTAAAAAGAAAACTAGTAAGGGGCAGAGAAGGCAATAACACAGTGTTCCCCGATCCCGTGCCCTGTGCCTCGTGCCTGGAACACACTGCCTTCTTGATGGGTACGCTCCCACCAAGACCGTCCACGCGCATCCGCTCCGACAGCTGGCTGTGGGGCTTTTGAGACAAGTAACCTGTCTCATAGACAGGTTGGGGAAAGAATAACAGACCCAGAAACTATTTATTGAACAATACAAAAGTTATATCAACCCCTACGTAGAATTTTTGCAAGTAACTAAAAATAACTTTGACATTTTCAGCGATGGGAGATTTTTAGCCTACGCAAAGAGAAATCAGTCTAAATGCAGCGTTTTGTTAAACCAAGAACTGTTTCAAAAGCCCTTGCTAATCCATCAATACACATTAATTCATATGTCTTCCAGGATTTGGAAGTCACTGGAGTATTGAGTTTGCGGTAGCCCACAGCCCTCATAAGTTAGCACTTGTTACTGACTCAGTGTGTGCTCCTTGACTGTTTATATTTGTCTTTCTAGTAAAACAAGCCATTGTGAAGACCGTGAATGGCATATTATTCTAGATTCTAGCATCGTTTGTATACGTTGCTCTCTGAGTTTGTATTTTTCCTAACAGCTGTGCTGCGGTATTCCCAAGATCCGTTTGACGTGCCCAAGACCTAATTGGTGCCTAGGAAGTATTTGTTGTGTGAATCAATGCTGGTTCATATTCTTTCGAAGTGATCCTAGTAATAAAGTAAAACTCAAATATATGCCAACGTAGTTCCAGTTCTGAGTTCTCTTTATTTCTGGACGCAGATCCATTGTCTCCTTCCAATATCAGATCTTCCCTGTCAGGTGGATTTCCTCATTTCCTGCGGCGAGGTCTCACGATGAGTTCTTTCAGGCTTCTGTAAGTCTGACAATGTCCTTATTTCCCGTTCAATTAAAAAAATACACATGTCTGGGTATAGAATTGTAAGTTGACATCTTTTCTTCCTGTTGTTTGAAAATGGTATTCCACTGTCTTCTCATTTGCGTTGCTTTTAACAAGGAATGTGTTGTAATTCTATAAGTTCTTGTTTCTACATAATATTTTATTTTACTCCGGCTCTTTCTAAGGTATTTTTCTTTGTCCCTAGTTTGGACACCTTGACTATGAAATAATTTTGTGTACTTTGCTTCATGGTTCCTGTGCATGGGTTCCATTGCACTCATTGGGTCTGTGGGTCTATGCTTTCAGTACATTATTTATTCAAATACTTTTGTTCCTACTCCCCTATTTAGGAGCTCCACTGAAACCTTCACTGGGTTACATCTCCTACCGATAATCTCTGTTCTGGTTTTGCCTTTGTGTCTGAGTTTGGAGGTGCCTTTCCCCCCCTCTCTGTGGTTTGTTTTGGATACTGGGGAGTTCATGGAGTTTCCTTCTGCATTGTCAAATCTGTCATTCTGGGCACGGGCATGTTTGTTTCAACTCACGCATTGTTGTTATACCATCTATACAATTTCTTTTTTAATAAGATTTTATTTATTTACTTAGAGAGCACACGAGGACAGGGGACGGGGCAGAGGGAGGGAATCTCAAGCAGATCCCCCGCTGAGTGCAGAGCCTGTCACAGGACTCGAGCTCATGACCCTGAGATCATGACTGAGCTGAAACCAAGAGTCAGACGCTTAACCAAGTGAGCCACCCAGGTGCCCCCCAACTATACAATTTCACCCACAATCCTTGTTTCTATTTCTCTTTGCCATGTACTGTTCTCAACCTTTCTCCCAGATTTTTTGAACACATGGGATAATTTTTAATGCCTTTTTTTTCCTGAAGCCTCACACCTCTGTCAGTTTCAGATCCGTTTTGATGACTTGACATTTCTCCTCATTGTGGGTCATGTCTTCCTGCTTCTTTGCATGACTGCTAACTTTTGATTAGATGCAAGATACTATGAAATTTATCTTCCTAGGGGCTAGAATTTTTTTTTTTTAATTCTATAGATATTCTTCAGCTTTGCTGTGGAGCACAATGTATTTGGAAACATTTCAGTCCTTTTGGGTCCGGCTTTTAGGATTGACTAGGCAGAGCTGAAGCAGCATTTAATTACTCTGTAGTAGGGAGTAGAGACCTTCCAGAATGCCTGACTCTATCCCTCTTTGAATTAGGGATGGGATGGACATTACCTGGAGCTTCTGTGTGCTTTCATGGGGCTCTTCCCGCCAGTCCTTCCATGCGACTGTGTGAGTGTGCATGTGTTTTTCCCTGGCCTCAGTTTCCACATGCATGTGCTGATCAATTTTCTGCAGAGCCCTGAAGGGACCTCCCCACAGATCTCTGAAGGTCTCTCTGGGTGCCCTGCTTCCCTCTGGTTTTCCATCCCTGAGACCATCAACTGAGGCTGTCACAGGGACTCTCCCGAGCTCCCCGTCCTTGCCTGTGGCCGGGAGCCCCCAAAGGCGTGCCCAGGGATGATTTCAAGGCTCTCCTCTTTTGTTCCCCTTCTCTCAAGAATTACAACCCTTGTTGCCTATACCTAATGCATTTTGTTTTATTTTATTTTATTTTTTATTTTTTTAGAGAGAGAAAGGGGAGCAGCAGAGGGAGAGGGAGAGAGAGAATCCCAAGCAGACTCCCTGCTGAGCGCAGAGCCTGATGCAGGGGCTCGATCTCACAACCCTGAGATCATGACCTGAACCGAAATCAAGAGTTGGTCGTTTAACTGGCTGAGCCACCCAGGTGCCCCGCCTACACCTAATATATTTTAAACTGTTTTATGTATGTGTTCAATTATTTTAATCATTTTTTATGCAAACCATTCCCTCCAGAGGGGGTTGCCCCATACATTTTATTTGTAAGAAATAAAAGAAAATAATGACTCACTGTAGAACACACACGCACACACATGTGTGCACACACGTGCATATGCACACACATGTACATATGCACACACACATATGCACACACATTTTTCTCTAAGTTTCCTGGTTAGCATCTCCAGGTGTGTTCCTTAATTCAGGCAGGTGCATAGAGCTTACTGTTTTCAGGATGGTCATTAATCGTTTCTAGCATATTCCATGGCACCATTTTAGAAAGGTGAAAATGCATCTGACCTTTGAAAATTCTTTAATTTTAACATTCCTTCTGCACGTCGAATCCTTGGCGTTAAAAAGACAGCTGTAATAATTCACCGTCTCTTGTTTTCATTCATTTCTAAGTTTCCTAAGGGCAGGAATCGGCTTTCTCTAATTTATCACAATAGCCTTATTGGCCCGGTCAGTGTTTAGACCATGAACAGCCCCGACTGTATTTGCTGAATGGATGATAAATGAATACATGCATGTGGACTCCAGTCGGATAAGTTGTTTTAAGCATCCCCAGAAAGCACTGACCGTGAATTAACAGAAATGCCTGCACGTTCATAAAGACAGAGAGTACAAAATTGGGGGGGGGGAATAACAAAGCAGGTGTAATCATGGGAAGAAATTCGCAGGTAACAGGGTAGGCTGCGCGGAGGGAGACAAGACGGGATGCCTGGAAGAGCGTTCTTGGAATGTAGCTACAAGGGAACATGTATCCACTCTGCCTGCAGGGGAATAATTGTTCCTCAAAAGATCTGTGTCTATAACTCATCTTTAAAAAAAGCGTTTGACAAGCATGATTTCTATCTTAAACAAATCGCTTCGTCTTCTTCTCCATCCCTGTAAAACTCAAGGAAATTCGGAAGTCTGTTCTAGTCTCACGGAAATGCATTTTGTAGCTTCGGCTTAGCAAGGATATAACTATCTTAACAATAGGTTGGACCTTGAACTCCTGTAACCCCCTGTGAGCTACAAGGAGAGGCCCGTTTGGGAAGCGAATGTTCCAGAGAGAGCCAGGGGTTTGTACATCATCCCAGCACTTCCCTGGGTGAATTTAATTTGTGTTCAGTCGCCCTGCTAAGCTAGAAATGAGAATTCTTGAAATGAGCTTGTGTCCTTTAAATTGCAATCCCCATTCCCCAATCAAATCTGTGTATTCTCGTATGTTCCTACTTATTCTGTCATTTATTTGCAACCAGTGGTTAAGATGGTAGAGTATATAAAATGAGTTCGAATTCCATAGTCTATAAGGTTATGTCACCCCCTTGCTCAAAAGCAACCCGACAGCCTCCCACTGACCTTAGAATAAAACCCTCGCTCTTCACCATGGCCTTCAGGAGCCTACATCATCTGGCCCCACCAACCTCTTCAACCCATCCTGCACCCTTCTCTCCTTCCACCACTGTCTTCTAGACACACTGTTCTTTCTGTACATCAGACAGACTGGTTTGTTCCCAACTCAGACCCTCTGTGCTCATTATTCTCTTTTTATGGAAGGATCTGCCACTCCTCCTGATTTTGCCTGACCCCTGGTCTCCATTTGGAACTCAGCCCAAATGCCGCCTCTTTGGAGGGGTCTACAGGGACCACTCTACATCACGTTTCCCACCCATCACCTCGCCATCCTTCACACTCACCTACATTATTGTCGACGTAGTACCTATCTCTCCCCGAAGTTATCAGTCATTTATGTCCGTCTCTTCCATAAAATGTGAGCTCACTCCGTCCAGCGCAGTGTCATATTCTGAGAATCTAGCAGGCTGACTGACCACAGCCGTAAGGACAGAATGGATAACCCAACTGTGGTATAATTGTACTCAGGACCGCTCTGCAGCAACAAGAATGAATTATCTGTAACTATGTGTCCCACAATATTTTGCAGAAGAAGCCAGATACCCACATACAAAATATAGGCTGTAAATCTTTTAGACATCACACCATTGCTAAAAAGTCAAAGAAAAAAGACAGTGTGTGCCCTATGATTCCATTTATATGAAGTGCAAACACAAGCATATCAATCCCTACTGCTCTTAGAAATGAGGAGAGTGGGTGTCTCGGGGGAGCAACAGGAAGGGGGCATGGCCTCTGGGGGCTGGCCGGATGCTGTTTCTTGAGCTGGGATCACCCGTAGTATCCATCACACTCTAAACCACAGGATTGCAGGTGAACTGGCTTGACCTCAATTCAATATTGTATCTGTTGCTTAAATATTGCTTTTGTTTGTTTGCTTGTTTGCCTTTTGTCTTCTTGGCACATCTGCGAAGTCCACATTTTGCACGCACATGCATGATCCTGCTGGCTGGGGAGAGACTGGGGAGCTTTCTCCCTCCCAAAGATGTCTTGGTCAATGAGTGTCCCAGAGATTCTCCACCCACCCGCAGAAGCCCCCAGTCTGCTTGCCTGCAAACTAGAGAGACAACTCTGAGCCCATCCTGGAAGAGAGGGAGCTCCTCGGCATGGAGATTTTAGGTTTATCTAGTTTGCAACAAGCCTGTGGTTTTCCAGGTATTGTTAATCTATAAGCCAAGGGGGCACTTTCAGGTGGGCAACTCCTGTCCGGGGTAAAATGAGTGCCTATGGAGAAAGGCTCTTGGCAGTACATTTGGAGGAATGATGCGTACAAAACCCAGTCATTCCACTTCTAGAAATCATCCTAAGGTGTAACGGGATACGCATTCAAATATATTGTGAACAACGTAATCATCAAAGAAACATATCCAATAGTGAGGACAGGAAGCAGTCTAAAGCTTCTGTATTAGGAAATCAGATATAAAAAATAGAATCCACTTATGATAGAATTCGAGGATGGCACTAAAGCATACACTCGTAGAAAAGTACTTAATACGTTGAACATACTCATGATTTATTGTTAATCAGAAACAGCAGGCTATAATTTTATACATACAGCATGATAAAGAAATGTGCACATTTATAAAAATAAAATTTATACGTTTATAAAAACGTAAGGACATACCATAAAAACAGCTATTCTTGGTGGGTATATGATTGCTATCCCAAGTCTTTTTTTTCCTAAATTTTCTACAATGGATATAGCTTTATTTTGAATTCATTTAAAAAGCATATAAGGCTCTTATTTTTATAAGAAAGTATTTGAGAATCATTGATCTGAGGCCACAATTAAACTGTATTGGTCATTTACAAAAAAACAAAGCAAAGCAAAACTTTCAGCTCAAAATATCTTTTTTTTCTTTTAGACAAGCATCCTTCCCTATATGGTCTATGTAGAAGAAATAATATTGGTGTCATATTACTTATATCCCTATTTGATTGTGGCTGTGTGTGTATAAATAATTGGGTGCACTTTGATAAGTGGTTAGATTGACCACCATGGTCATGATAAGTCAGTTGAAAAATAAGATCAACTATTATTTTCTGGTTGCCAAGGCAAGTCATTGACTGTTGGAGCACTGGGTGAGAGCTTCTGAAAGAACGTATGCAGCTGTATTCCAAAACTCAGAAAATTCGCCTGGATTCATGGCCTCATCCAGAAACAAATTAGGTCCCAACGGATCATACAGAAAGAAAGGGTCTTAATTCTGGTCCCGCAGCCAAATGCCAACATTGTAATTTATTGCATCCGCGAACCAAGGGTGTAAATTACACTCTCATTACCTTACATCCTTCCTGTTGGAAGTTATTTGAAATGAAAATATTTTTTTGTTTTCAGTGCTAGAGTGAGGTTAATGAATCCAGTGGCTGGATCACGTTTATCAATGTTGCTTTTCAGGAATCCCGGGAAATTTCTTGTAGCTGCTTATGGCTTTATAAAATCCAGCTCGAGCTCTTAAACTGAGTCCCATTGTCTGCCCAGTGGAAAAGCAAGTGTCATCTATGGCTTTGGGCTTTTCTTCCTGCTGTTCGTGATCCTGGAGGTCACTCTTTTTTTTTTTTCCTGAAAATTGAGACCCCTGCAAAAGGTGTCTGAATGGAGTTCTTGTGGGCTGGAGGCTCGTGGGTCAGCAGCATTGATAGCAAAGATAGAGCACAGTGGATCGACACAGCACACCCCCAATTCTTGCCTTCTGCCTTCAGACAGCCAACAAAGAACTTTGAACACAAAACCTGCGTTTTTCTGCCCAGAGCTACGATGTCGGGTTTTTTCTCTAACAGAAAGTTGGTAGAAATGTACATGCTACTCTGAGATTTTTATACAAAAGGTCACCTGTCCACAGCAAAGTGAACCTGGAGGGAAGAGGCAGGAATTAGCTTCCAGCCTCAGAGCCTCCCACCACGTGTGAGGCGGACTCTCATTTCTTGCTGGTGAAATTCCAGGCATAGCGATGGGCAGGACTTCTGAACTTCTTTCCCTAGTTTCCTGACCTATTTTTTAAGCTGGGTAGGGGAAAATGGTTATTTATTCTTGTTAAATGTGGAATCTTTATCCTGGACACGGTATCAGCGAAGTGTCACTATTTCCTCTGCCTGGGATGCTCATTTGTTGACTCAGGAAAGTGTCTTTGAGGGAATGTTGGACGGGAACCTCTAGATATCCCCAGACTTAGAATTAAGGTGGCTTTTTTCTTAAGAAAAATAGGTGAAATTGCAACATGAGCCAGGGTTCATTAAAAATGACATTGTCTTCCTCTGGGCTCGTGACCGCAACAAAAAATGCTGTCTTAGGTACACTGCTTTCTAAAAATCGGCAACTAATTATTGAAGAAGCTCCCGTATTCATGAGCTACCAGGAAGCCGGGCACACGAGCGCCGTCTGGATGCACTCAGCCTCTCAGTGTGTCCTCCTTTCCACCGTCCCTTCAAAGAGGAGGATGATAGCGTCTCCCAGCCCCGGCCAGGTGAGGGTCAGGTGAGAGAATGCATGCAAGTGCAAGTAGGTGCCAGGGTCAGGGGCCCACGAAAGCAATCTCAGCTTGGTAGAGACATAGTGTCACACTCTCCCACCACCCTGACCACATGCAGCATTGGCCAATTGTAATGAATGAGAAACATGTAGATTTATCGTAAAAGATTGCAGTCCCCACCTGGCACCTTTCAGCTTCACCCGTGTCACCAAATTCTTTCACAGAAGACGAGCTGAAGGCTATCTGCAACGCGTTTGGATCTAGGGGACTCACACCCCTACAGTGTAGGACAAAGCAGCCAGGAGACTCCCACGGACTTAGACTGGGAGCCTCACCAGGGTCAAGAGATGCAAACTGTGCATCTGTCCGTTAAATTCCATCCTGGAGAAAATCTGTAAAGCAACCACCGGGGTGTCCAGCACTTGGCCCAGGGCGCAGTGCAGTCAGCCAAGGTGCTTCTTTTATGAACTGAGCATGCGTAGAGGAAACAAAGTCAATTGCCCTGGTGTAAAGGATTTGGAAAATTCGAGTAATAGATCCAATGGACAATGAAAATAATACGAAATATTATAACATAGGTAGTCAATTTCATTAAATATCAACAGAGACAGGACTTCACGGTTCCCTTACCCATCCTGCGTCTATCGCTGTGACTTGACTTCCCCCACATTTTATGTCTGGATATCTTCATTCTGATCTTGAGATTCCATGAGGATAGAACCTGATGGGTTTTGATGGGTCTTTCCTGGGTCACATGTCTCTACCTCTAGCTCAAGAGCCTGGACAGGGCGGAGAGGACAGAGATGGCCACTGGGGACATCTTTATGGGCCAAGTAACCACTTTAATACGTACCTGCTCCATCCTTAACAGAGACTAGAAGAAACTGGAGATGCCCTTTTAGACTTTCCTGAGAATTTTACGAAAATAAAGTACAAAATGATTTTGACTCATACATACAGGGATGATTTTTTTTTTCTGCATCAAAATAGAAATTTCTCTTATAAGGTTAATTTTAAAGGTTACAGTTCTACTTTCCAGTTTCTTTTGCTCAACATAATACAGAATGAACCCCTTCAGGCATGAGCAGGGCAATGGAGGACAAATAACAGGGAACCCCTTAGTGGGTGTGTTAGAGCTTATGACATAATAGCTTTAGGTCATCTTTATTGTTGTTGTTTTGTCAGAGAGAGACAAAGAGAGCACCAACAGGGGGAGTGGCAGGCAGAGGGACAAGCAGACTCTCTGCTAAGCAGGAAGCCTGATGCGGGACTTGATCCCAGGTCCCTGGGATCATGACCTGAGCCAAAGGCAGACACTTAACCGACTGAGCCACCCAGGTGTTTCAGCTTTAAATCATCTTCTCATTAAAACTAAGTTGGAGTGAGACCCAGACCCCACTGAGCTCTCATGCCTGATTTACTAGTGATGGAATGAGATGCACGAGTAGGATACTGGGAGTAGACAGCGCACCCCAAATTTATCATGGCATCCAAGAGGCAACACGTGCTGAGCGCGCTAGACTGTCCTCCCAGGAACAGGAGAGGATGGGTTTTGTTGTCTTTGCTTATGTCCTTAGCTCAGTGTGCTTCCTTGGTCCCCCCTCATCTGCCTGTAGCATTTCTGCTCATGTTCCAAACTGCATTTCCAGACCCAGTCCAATAATGAATCTTCCGGCCTTTGAGATTAATTTACCCTTTTTCCTTCTGCCAGAGCCTCTGTTTAAAGTTATTCTTTATCTTACTGTTTTTCTACCCCTTTCCACCCAGTTTGGCATGGGCAGCAAGAAAACAAAGACTGTCCGATTCTTCCACGAATGTGTACTTTTTGGCACAAGTCCAGACACGTAGCAGGTGCTCAGTAAGCACTTGCTGATGTAACAGGAGACCTTGCCAGGAGCTATGAGAACACGTACACAGGTTCTTGGCTCTGTCCCAAATGACCTCTCAACGGAATGCTTCCTGCCTAAGTCCTGGCACTTGAGGTCGTAATCTTTCTAACTGGCATCGAGTCTTTCCCCCTGACTTGTTGGCCATTTTACACAAAGACACAATGGTTTGTTTTAGTGTGCTTAAGGCAAAAGTCATTTCCTGTGAATCCTGAGAAGCTGCCATGAAAGGCAGTGCATGAGGGTGGGGCCCGGTTGGACCACCGCCACTGGACTTAATGCTGCCCTTGGGCTCCCCAGCAGGTGACACAAAGGTCGGCCTCAGCAGAATCCCAAAATACTGCCTCTCGCAGTTCTGGGGGATGACTCAAGATCATTCCACACTGCAAGGAAGTATATTACATCTGTGCACACAGAGAGCCTACCGCCCGGCTTGATTACGGCTCACATCACTAAGCAGAGCGGGATCCATGGAAAGGTCTTAGACATGTACGGATTGCTGTTAAGTCTTGACAATCGCATTGTACTCGGCAAAAATAAGCTTCCTACATGTTGCTGGTGGATTCACTTCTTATACTCAGATACGTAAAGAAAAGTTGGCTTATCTCTTTCGTTTATTTTAATGGCTTTGCTGAGCTATAATTGATGTATCAACATTCTATATGTTTAAAAATGCATAAACTCTTCGCTCTGGACAACCAGAGGCAATTTTGAAAAATCCGCTGGGTGCTAGGGAAGGCAATCACCCTGTAGTTCCCAAGAAATAGTGGGCTGCTTCCTGGGGCAGGGGGAGCAAGGAGAAATGTATACCAGACCCTGTCCACCTGGGTTCCGCCTCCCTGAAATGGTCTTTGCACTCTACATTTCAGCCTAAACAAAAAGAAAAAAATCATCTTGTGGCTTCCCAGAAACCTGCATATATTTATTACACACGATACAATAAAAATAAGAGGATTGTCAATATAAAGTGCTTCTTTATTTTCACAGTGAAAAGATAAGGAAAAAAACCGTGAAGGTTTAAAATGTGGATGAAAAAGTCCCTATTCAAAGTAGCGACAGAATCAAACATACATATTTTAAATTAGCACGTTGAGGGAAATTGTCTCTTCCACTCCCCTTTTCCAGGAGCGCTTGATTTATATTCACCATCCGGATCTTTGACAGCGCGGTCCCTCAGGCCAGAGCACTTGCTTAGGGTGGTTTTCGGGACCGATCGTTTGCACATTTTGCTAGATTGTTTTGAAATGGAGATGGGTGAGTTGTCCCTGGATGAGATGTCCCAAGCTGTGCACACATTTGGGTAACATGAGGACACACGTTTTATCGCCTGGGAGGCATCAGTGACAGTATTTCTTTCTCTTGATGATCTTTTTAAAGGCTGTTTAAAAAAAAATGAATAAAAATAAGAAAAACAAGAAGTGACATCATGGCCCAGAAATAGCTACAAAATCGATAGACTATCGGCCCCTCTCTGTGTCTGTCCCTCCCTCCACCCCTGCTATGCTCCTGCTCTTACTTCCTCCTGCCCTTCCGGCTCCCTCCCCCGTCCCTCTCCCTCTCCTCCTGCCTCTCATCTTCCTCGTCCTGTTCGGCCACCTGCTCTTCGCTCTGTAAGCATCCGAACCCGGCACCGATTCAGGTCATTTCAGGTTGAACGTATTTTCTTCCAACACTATTTTTGGGGGTTGTCACTCAAAAGCGTCTGAGGACTCAGACTGAGGACTCTGATGTAAGATGCCTTCTGTTTCCTGGGGGAAACACGTTTTTTTGGGGGGAAAATCCTGCAGCGTGTATTTTGGCTGGTGTTGTGACTGCATGCAAACCAGTAAGGGACAAAGG
Organism: Ursus americanus; assembly: GCF_024610735.1. Classification (NCBI taxonomy): domain Eukaryota; kingdom Metazoa; phylum Chordata; class Mammalia; order Carnivora; family Ursidae; genus Ursus; species Ursus americanus. Next base: position 21,686,898 of record NC_142156.1, on the reverse strand, counting down.
CAGATGGAGAGCTGCGGGGGTGCATCCAGTGTCTCCCAAACTCAGCTGATGTCAGCTCTCTGCAGACTTCCGTGGACCAAAGCAGAGTCCCCCCCCCCCATCCCCCAGAAATGGATATTTCAGGAAAGTCTCCAAGATGATGTCGATGCTGAGCTCAAGTGAGGGACACTGTTCTGTGCGAGGAAGGACTGCATTTTCCCAGCAGAGGCTGCTACATTCCCTGATTGATGCACTCGGTTATTTCTGACCCTGCAACTCTCCGAAAGGGTTTCCTGCTGGAGTTCAAGTCAGCGCTCTGCTTCGGATAAATTAAACTTTACTGGAAATAGATCCTAGAACAATGACTTCAAGTAGGTTTCTCACCCTGTGAAAAATGACGGGGGTTTCAGAGCAAGAATGAGCCAAAGGAGGCAAGGTATTTATGTCAACAACAGCCTTTAACGGCTCCGGATAATTCCAGCCGTCAGAACTAGGATCAAATAAAGCCTGAGAAAATTGAGGATGCCTGGAAAAGACATTTTCTTCCACTCCTTCTACCCCAAGTGATTTCCAGAGATATTTGGTGGCAGTCCCAGGAGTGGTTCATTTGCATACATGCAAATAGGCTCTGTGACCTAAAGTACAAAGAGGCCCTGGATTCTGTGGGCTTCGCTGATGCTGTTGCAGAAAATCAGCAAAATACTTCGGCATGAGATGAACTTGGGGGATGAATCGGAGGATTTTTGAAAATGCCATGCTTGAAAAGATTTAATTATATTGTTATGACTAATTCCAGAATGCAATCCCGTGAATATAGTACCCTACTGTTTTCAGCATCATTTTTTTTAATTAATAGACTATTTTTAGATAACTTTTAGGTTTATAGAAAAATGGAGCCGGAAGTAGAGAGTTTCCATACACAGTCTCCCCCGCGCACGGCCTCGCCTGTCACTAGCATCTCGCATCGGTGTGGTCCGCCTGTCACAGCTGAGGGCAGATATTAACACAGTGGCGTCCACTGAAGTCCACAGTGCACATCGGGGTTCGCTCTTGGTTGTGCCCATTTTATGGGTTTTGACAAATGTCTGATGACAGGTATCCAGCGTAGTATTGTACAGAGTAGTGTCACTGCACTAAGAATACTCTGCCCCCCACCAACTCATCCCTGCCTCCCGCCCTGAGCTCCTGGCAACCGCTGATCTTTTTTCCGCGCCCATCCCTGTGCATTTTCCAGAATGTCCTATCCCTGGAATCCTACAGTATGTGATCTCTTCAGACTGGCTTCTTTCACTAAGTAATATGCATTTTAGTTTCGTCCGCGTCTTTTCCTGGCTTGATTGCTCATATCTTGTTTCCTAAATCACATCTCCTTGTATGGATTATTTTTCCTTACGCTGGTGGGAGATGGGGCATAGGTTTTGGAACAAGGTATGGAACAGTAAGGATGGGTGGCTGAGCTTTCCCCCCCACGGGAGAATGAAAAATACTTCCTACTGTCATTTATACTGGCCTGTCTCCCTCTCAGCGATCAGCTCCCTGGCCTAAGCCCAAATAAGTTTACATTAATTTTCTTTAAATGTATTTGTTGTTTCTAGCCCAAACACTGCCTACAAAGAAGATGAGAGAGACAGAGAGAGAGAGAGAGAGAGAGAGAGATGAGATGCTTTCAAAGAGACTCATTCTTATTTGGGGAGATTTTTAAAATGCCAGTTCTCAGCTATGATGGGCCAGCTTAGAGCAGACCAACCTTCCCACTAAGAGCAAATAAATTAAGTGGATAAAATACCCAAATAAATGACATCAGTTAAAAGCACGGCAGAGCCTGAGATGTTGACTACAAAGTGTAAGCCCTGGACAGAGCTTTCTCGGAGGCTGGGGTTTGGAAAGCCCCGAGTCAGGGTGGCCAAGGCAGTCGGAGTCCCAGGAGGCAACATGCCAGAGAGAATGGGAGTGTGGAAAATGACCTTGACAGTATAAACCCCTGTCACCTCAAGATACTCACAGGTTATTTGTAATCAGTAAGTGAAAGGAGTCAGCCGGAAGCAGTAGGCAGGAGGCTATGAGAAAAGCAGAATTTCGGGGAATGAATTTTACTCCAGCAGGTTTTAAAAAAAAAAAAGTCTGCAAGTGTCTTTTTTTTGCCATTGTTGTTCTAAATGCCTGTATTCTTCCAGAGCACAAACTCACTCTGGGCCTGACAAGTTCAAGTCCCCAGAGGGGGATGATTTACGGCAGTTCCCGCTCAGCCGCCTGCTCGTCCTGCAGACAGCCACGAAGCAAGAGCGGTCAGGCTCTCCATTATTTTCGTGTTTCCCCCATTTGCAGGGGTCTAAATCAGCGACACATGAAAGCAAAATATAATTTCCTTCCCCAGGAAATGTCACAACAGTACCAAAGGAGTAATAGGTTAAGAACACTGTTAGCTTATATAAATCACGCAGCCCCCGTGCTTAGCGTAAATATCGTATCCCGGAACGCTTCACTGCCGACCGGTAACCTCAGGAACCTCTCTGGGGTTAATCTGGAGGACCGATCTGTGTTGCCAGGCTGGTTTCTCCAACAAGAATTCTGGGTGGTGGGCTTCCCTGGGGGGTAGACCCCAGGTGTTGCTCTCACGTTAAAGAAACAAGCGTCCTTTTCCCCCAGGTGCCGCCAGCCCACGCATGGCTAAGGTTGGTTTTCTTGGGAGCCAGGGAAGGAATTCTCAGCATCACCAGGACGGAGTCCGCCTGTGTGGGATCTTTGCGTTTATTCCCTGAGGGGGGACATCTTTTTTTTTTTTTTTTTAATGAGAGATCTGGAGTTGGCTTGTGCAACAATTGAGCCCTTTGACTGACCCCTGCATCTCAAAATGCACCCCCCCCCCCAAGGTAACAGTGGGGAGCATGGACTGTGAAGCCAGATTCCCGGAACTCCGTTGTGGTTTCGATCTCACTTGCTGGGTGCCTTCCCTGCCTGTCTTTCTTCCTTTTTAAGAGGAGGCTAAAAGTAGATATTTACCTCCTAGTGTGGTTGTGAGTGCAATGGTTCTGTACATCTTAAAGCACTTAGAACAGGGCTCCTGGGTGGCTCAGTCGGTTAAGCGTCCAACTCTTGATCTCAGCTCCGGTCATGATCTCAGGGTCGTGAGATCGAGCCCGGCATTGGGCTCTACACTGAGCGTGGAGCCTGCTTGATTCTCCGTTTCCCTCTTCTCCTGCCCCTCCCACCCCCGCTCACACTCCCTCCCTCCCTCAAAATAAATAATAAATAAATAAAGCACTTACAAACACACGACATAGAGTGAATGCTTGACAATTGTTAGTTATTATTATTTGTGTGTATGTGGGTGTTCTCCAAGCACTTTGTTATTTTTTTAATTATTATTATTTTTTTAAATGAGATATAATTGACCTATAACATTGTATTCATTTTAGAGGGACAACATAACGATTGGATATGTGAATATGTTGTAAAATGCTCACCACGGTGTTTCGCTACCATGTATCACCTCCCGTAGATACACATTGTTTTTCTTGTGGGGAAAATGTTTGAGATCTATTCTCTTAACAACTTTCAAATATTCAAGACCTACAGTCACCCAGCCCCGCATTACACCCCAGTACTTACCTCGGAGCAGGAAGTGTGTACCCGTCGGCCATCTTACCCATGGTTATTCTGGGCAAAAAAGGAAACTTTAAAAATACCAATTGTTGCTTCATCATTCCGGCTTCCTCTCACCTGATGACATATAGTCTCTGAGAGGACCTGACTCTGTTCTTCCTCCTGTTAACAGGGACCTGGTATTCTCCTGGAGATGAAACTCTCCCCGTGTTGGCCATGATCTTGGTTGGAAAGGCCAAGGGAGAGACATGTTATGCAAGATCCATCTGGGGTTTCTTCCTCTGGGACTCAGAAACTGGAACAAGGTTGTGCGAGAATGGAAAGACGCGTAACCAGACTTGAACCCGGCCCAGCATCGAGTGTAATCTCCCATCTTGGCCTCGGCCCTCCTTTCAGGTACGTGAGGGCCCTCGCGGCTCGCCTATAAATCCTTTTTTTTTTTTTGCTAATGTTATTGAGTCTGTTACACTCACTCAAAAGAAAAAGAAAACCTTTTAAGAGGACTTTCGGCTGATCCTGGGTTATGGCTGGAAGTACATGAGCTTTTCCAGAAATTGAAAGTAAAATTAAATCTTGAATGACCATACCAAGCATTGCTCTGTAGACATGGTGATGCTAAGATTTCATCATTGATGAGTTTCTTTCTCTGGTTGTGGAAATGCTCTCTGGTTGTCTGCTGTCAGCTTCGGCACTCTTGGACACGCTTGCAAAGTGACTGGCTGTGGGCGAGGGGCCGTTTTATTTCTCTTTATTTATCATAAGCCAAGGAGCTGGAACCTGTGACCAGGTCTCAGCGAGCTAAGGCCGTGGGGGAGAGTCTGTGATCAGTTGCACCAGGCATGTGAAGTGTCTTTCCAAAGGGATTCTTTACCGACTTTTGCTTTCTGTTATTACTTAAATGCATAGGGAAATAGCAAATTTAGGAGAGATTTTACCTCTGGAAAGGGAAGGAGCTGAATGAAATCTGGGAAGAGTATACAGGGGGCTTTAACTGTATTTGTACTTTTAATTTTTATTTTCTTTGAGCAAAATTGTGGGCACGCCTGTGCCTTTTATTCTTTATGGTTCTTCGCATGCTGGACATTTTTCACTGTAACTTCTTAAAAAGGAAGGGGAAAACAAAAAAGAGGAACTTTCGTTGGTTAAGTAGGAAATAAAGCAGTATTTCCCAGGTGGATGGTCTTCTTGTTAATGTCCATTAGAAGGATAAGGTGCTTCTGAGGAACGTGATATCATTAGAAGAAAACCCGTAAGGCTCCCGGGCATGCCCCTCTACGCTATTCCCCGCATGTATTCAGTTTTGCTGGGTAGGGTTGGGACTTTAAAGGCTGCTTCCATTTTTCCATGTTTTTCACTTGATCCGAAGCCCGGCACCATCAACGAAAATTTATTTCCCACCTGTCTCTTGTAAACATGACTTGGCAGGAAGTCAGAGAGCTCAGTACATGGGATTGCTCTTCTCTACCCACCATGAAAGAGGCAGGGACAAACAGGACGCGTCCCTGCCTGTGAAAATCAGATTCTAAGTCTTGTTGAAGCCAAAAAGTAATAATTTTAAGAGCCAAGTACATTCCTCCTTTTATGGCTGAACGGCCTACTGAGGATTAGTCATGGCATATGCCAGTTTTTAGAGACAGGGTCCAGTTCTGAGCTTGGATACTATTTTCTTAGATTCCTGAGCTTCAGGTGGTTTTCAGAATAACCTAAATTTTTATTGAAAAACACTTTCTCACATATGTCTCTTCGGACAGCATGTTAACACATAGAAGGGAAAGCTTGCATTTAGTGTTTGGAAAAACATAGGCTTGTTATCGGTCGGGAAATGCAGAGCCCACATGGGTGTTTGGGTTGATGCCCATAGCTCTCTACCTACAGCCGGGAAGGTAAGTTTCCACAATGTTCTGGCTGGGGAGCGAGTTGGTAACGGATTAAAGCGTCTATTACATCTGCATTGGCTTTGGGATGCGGTCATCCCGAACGGCTGTCCAGGTGGCTGGGACATTCGTGAGGGGCCCGGTCAGATCAATCCAAGGTCAGTGCGTGGTATCTGTCACTGTTGAGAGCCCAACTCCATGCTGGGGGTCTTAGCTATTATAAAAGTCTCCTGGCTGTCCCTTGGAGATCTTGCAGTTTGGTTGGGAAGATAAGACACGGGCCGTAGAAAGTGTAGACAGGTCTCAAGGGCATAACTGTGCAGTGTAGACTGCACCATTTGAAGCCACAAAGGCTCGTGGATACAATGACATGCATGGTGTCCGTTAAGGACAGACCGGTCCTGGATTCCCAGAGAGAACATTTCAGGTGGGAGAAGTGGCAGGAGCAAAGGACCAGAGGCATATGTGGTGCGGAGGGCTGAGCCAGGGAGAAGCTCCCCCCGTGGGAGAGCCGGTGGTCCAGGTGGGGGCCGGCACGCAGGGCTGCTGAGTAGGGCACAAGGGCATGACTAGCCCATTTCCTACCTCCACAACGCTCACAGGTTAAATAGTATTATCCCACCACAGGTAAGTGCAAATTGAGGAGGAAAAACGGGGCTTCTCCAGGTCACGCGGGTGCAGGACAGCACAGCAGGACCCTGAATTTGTGGATAGTTCAGCCTCCAGAGCCAGATGGCCTGGGGCTGAATCCCAGCTCCTGCCCTTTTGTGAACCCTGGCCGGGTCTCAGTGTCTCTGCGCCTCAGTGTTCTTGTCTGTGCAATGGGGACGCTAATCGCTCCCAGAGCCATGCCTGACCCTCAGTGGGATGAAACACCTCAATCTGTGACCTAAAGAAAATTTGAAACTTCTGAACGGAGCGTTTAAGATGTATGTAGATGCTAGTGGGTTCTTCCTGCAAAGATGATATTTACTGGTTCCTTTAGATGATTCCTCATAATTCCATTGTCCTTTTCCCCACATCTTCAAAGATACCACCCTCCCCCCCACACACACACATACAAGCAAGCACACATACATACACCCCTCCTCTGTCTCTGGCTGTAACACCTAATTCCCAGCGTCTCTGTTGGATAGACTTTATGTTCAGTTGTGGTGCATTACTCTGGGGATGGGTCCCTGTCTCTGATGAAAGGCAGCTCCTGCAAGACCCTCAGTGAGTCCCACCCACCAGCCTCAGTGGCCACAGCAAAGACTCGGCTGCAAGTAAGAGGGAACAGGACATTCCAAGTGGCTGTAACTCTCGGAGAACAGACGTGGGGCTAACAGGCTGTGTTTGGAAGGAGGCCCTTCTGCTCCCCAATGTGGGCCTGGAGCCCCTGCCCTTCTCGGGATGCAGCAGGGACTGGGGCTTGGCGGGTCCCCGACAGGTGCGCTCACACCTGCACTGGCCAGGGACCTGGCCTCCACTGTGGGACCAGGCCCGGGCTGCCCGAGCCTTCTGGACCCGGCATGTTCTGTGCAGGTTAATCTCATGTGAAAGCCTCCTCTTCTTACCTTTGTTATGGCAGCTAGAAGCTTCACATTTGCTCTTAATGATGCTAAAAGCTGACTTGACTTCCCTCACTCAGTACTGTGGTTTCCCATAAGGCTGGTGACCAAACCTAGCTTTCAGACAAAACCAAGAGCCGCTTTGTCTGTGACGCTATCCAGCTTAAGTCCCACAGAAAACCAGGCTCTGTCTGTCCAAACAGTGGCCGCGGGCAGTTTGGAGAAAAATAATCTAATCATGAGATGTGTTGAGTTTACTGGAAACAAGTTGGACTAAAAGCCTGACATGTTCATTTTGGGAGGAAAAAAAAACCCCACAGTATTCATTTATCCCAAATTAAAATTTCGAAGAGTTTTGAATGTTTCCTAGGATCTTGGTAATACTAAGAAATACTAAATTTTCAGGTGTCCTTAACTTATAGTTAAAAGTCCTTGAAAGTATACTTTTTCATTGAGGTATAGTTGACACACAGTATGATATTAGCTTCAAATGTATCACCTAATGATACAATGTGCCCATCTTGGGAAACCGTGACCATAGGAAGTCTGTCCCCAACGTACTTACACCTTCTCTTCTCTTGTGGTGAGAACTTTAAGATCCTCTCTCTTTCAGATATGCAGCATAGTATTTATGATTAAGTATAGTGACCATGCCGTATGGGAAGCATGCTTTCGCGTGTCCTTAATGGAACTGCATCACATGCTATGATATATCAGAAGCCATCCAAAGCATTTGCAAAGCGTGTAGAGCTTATCAGCATGACGTGCTGTCTCTGGGAGGGCTGATGCTGACCTGACAGGTATACTAGGAATTTAATGCCATAGGTACGTCCTGCTACAACACAGGCAGACCACAACATCAGGTGTCTTCTCTCCACTGGGAGCTTCCCATCCCAGAAACTGGTCCATCCTTAGAGCTACGAGCCACAATTTTGTTTCAGCATACACAGTGCCCCCATGTTTATGGTAGACTCTGACTTCCATGCACGACAGAAGTTTCCGAATGGGTCTTGGCCGCGGTGAGAGCCCCTTCCTGGAAAGTCCAGCGGCTAGAGTAATTGCGTGGACATAATGACGGGCCCGGTGCCACGTGAAATTGTAAATAGCACTGACGGCATGATTTGCACTCCGTTATGATACAGTAGCTCATTATGGTTCCATTTCCATCCCCTTCGTTAACAAGCTCATCTGTTTCTCTGATAGAAGCCCCTTTTGTGTTAGAGGCAGTGATTGGCTCAGAGTCATGCCCGGGAGTGTGGACTGACGGGAAGTGGGCATTTGCGGTGTGGACGGCAGGGCACGTGGGGGAGGGGCGCCCCAGAGTGTGCTCACACGGCCCAGCCACACGGAAGCAGAGAGGGGCATCGTGTGTTCTGTGTGGTTCATGTGTGCTGTGCTTACTTCGATTGCAATGACAGAAATGCCCACAGCCCCCCATCTGTGTCCTCTTGCAGACAGAAAAGGGAGACACAGCCACTGTCCTGGGTTTGTCACCAGTGGGCAGGCAGGGCATAGCTGTCAAGGCCATGTCTGCAAAGGGACGGCCTGTGGCTCTTGCCTGGAGGAGGAAGGGACATAGGTTAAGTCTCCTGCAAGCCTGTGGCCGGCAAATTTGCAGCCGCTTTCCTGTCTGCCACACCTCGTTCCAAAATACCTGAGATCCACGAGTCGGTTAGGTCTCCAGATGGTCGTGGGACGGGCAATGGGTGCCAGATTCTTGACCTGCAGTTCGCTGAGCCTGTTGCCAGTGCTTGGACGCCTGCCCCGTGACCCAGGTCTCTGTCGCCCAGCACTTCATGAGAGTGGGTGTGGGGGGACCAGGGACAGTATTTGAAGATAGATTAGACCTGAAATTCCCTCCGCCTGTTGGTTCTAACCCGGCCCCACAGCTCACAGTATTAATGGCAGTTCTGGGAATTTGGGCAGAGCTAGTATCATCTCCTGTTCAGATCTATCGTTACTTTGAAAAGGTGTTTTTGGGAGTTGATATTGATCTCTCCACCAGTGACATAGAGGACCATGGTCATTTTCTGGGATAGTTAACACCAGCTTCAGAGTGCTAGGATGGGCCTCTGACCAGGGACCGTCCAAGTGTCAGATTTACTCCAGGAAAGAAGAGCTAATGCACAGGTATAATTTTAGTGATGATTTCAACCCGAACTAATGGACTTCCGGGTTAATTCATAGAATGCAAGGTCTTCAAGTATCAGGAGCTCAAACTGATATTCATGACCTATTTTATATTTAAATTCATCTTAAAAATTATTTTCAGATCTTTTGTTTTCTCCTTTTAAAAAGAAATGATAGAAAGGTAGACCTAAAATGAATTAGCGTCGTTAAGTCATGAGACAAGGGGGAAGTTAGAATTAGAATGGAGAAGCTGGTGATGATGGGTAGTAAGGAGGGCACATATTGTATGGTGCACTGGGTGTCACACGCAGTAATGAATCATCGAACTTTGCATCAGAAACCAGGGATGTACTGTATGGTGACTAACATAATATAATAAAAATAATAATAATAAAAAAAAAAGAATGGAGAAGCTGAGTGTGGGTAGAGATCTCTGTGACACCCTCTCAATTTTTCCTTAAATCTAAGTTTAAACCCAACTAAAGTTTCTAAAGAAATTTCTCTTTAAATCTGTTTTAAATAAGATCTATTTTTAAAACAAGGTAGCTATCAACAGGCATCAAAAGATTTTCAGATTCCATTTTATAAAAAAATTGCCATGGTGAGATTTCTGGTTTCTCATTCTCTCCAGATTCCTGTGACTCCTCCCTTAAGAGGTGTCACTAATTCTCTTTCCCTTGAAATTAGGCTGGAGGTGCGACCCCGTCAATGAGTAGAAGTAGGGGATGTGACCCTGTGTGGCTTCGGAGGCTGGGTTGGAAAAGGAGACACAGCTTCTATGTGGCTCTCCCTTGGGATGCTGGCCCTAGGGACACAATGATCACAGCATGAGGAGGTGAAGGAGCCGTGTTTAGGGAGTCCAGTTCCATCCCTGGTGAGTCCCAACCAACAGCCAACATCAGCCCCCAGACATATAAGTGAGCTGCCCTCAGGGGATCTGAGCCCCCACCGGCACTGGTAAGCATGTAACAGGCTGTCCCTCTGAGCCCTACCCAATGCAGGACATTGCAGGAAATGGTATTTGTTAGCATAGAAATTGTTGAGAGAAGCAGAAGTGAGCCGACAGATCAGACAACAGTGTGTACAGGACATTCCGTGCATATAAAAATATCCGCAGTGGGATACCCCTACGTATTAACAATGGTCATAGGCATATGGGACATTTTGTGCTTATTTCTTTGTTTCTCCTCTGTATTCTATACTTTCTGTAATTAAAAATAGACTGCCTCTATGATTTTAAGAGATTTAATAAAACAAACAGAGACCAAATATAGCTCTGCAACAAATATTCCAACTGCACAGAAACGCGTCTATGACTGTAGTTTGCAAACAGGGTCTCTGGATGGGAAGCAGAACTGATCCCTCTAGTGGACATTATTGGCACATACTTGGGGCTCTGGTTTTGAAAGAGTGGACCGAACATAATAGGAAAGCAACGCCTTTATCTCCTTTTATGAAGTGAAGTCATGGTCACATGCTCAGAGAGGGTGATTCTCTAAGTCCGTAGTCTCTCATGGTTCTTCTCCCCCTCTGATTTCCCCCCTTCATTATTCCCTTCCTTCTCCTGATGTCCTCCGTGCTACTCCTTATGTTCCACATATAAGTGAAACCATATGGTAATTGTCTTTCTCTGCTTGACTTATTTCACTTAGCATAATCCCCTCCAGTTCCATCCATGTCGATGCAAATGGTGGGGGTGGGGGGATGGTTTAGCCTGGTGATGGGTATAAAGGAGGGCACGTATTGCCATGAGCACTGGGTGTTATACACAAACAATGAATCATGGAACGCTACATCAAAAACGAATGACATACTGTATGGTGACTAACATAATAAAATTTTAAAAAATGAAATTAAAAAAAAATAGGGTGATTCTCTAGTGTGACATGACCAGTAAAATATTCAGTATTGTAAATTTAGGGGATTTCTTCCTGCACCATTTTATGTAAGGGTTTATCAGAAATAAACCCTTGAAAACTAAACTGGCATTTCCCCAGATTCCAGAAATGTTGTCAGTTGAGAAACACATGCTAATATCAATCAGTGTAGCATTTTCCTTTTCCTGGTCTCTGGTATGCCCAGGCTTGAGTACCACTTCACATTCCAGGGAGATATTTTTTGCAAATGTGAACGAAAATCCTTCCTTTAGGGGTATAAAAGTTATCTGATGGGTGTTATTGCCTTAAAAATTCAAAATGAAAATTAGCTCCATGTAGACTCCTTGAGGGAACCAAGATAAGCGTGTTGCACCAAATGCTATGACCAAAGTCAGACGAATGAGAAAAGAACCTCTTTCCCTGCAGGTGTGTGTGTGTGTGTGTGTGTGTGTGTGTGTGTGTGTGTGTGTGTGTGTCTGTGTGTGTCTCTGTGTGTGTCTGTGTGTGTGTGTCTGTGTGATACAGATCATAACACTCCCTTCTCAGAGTCCTTTCTGGGAGGCTTGGAGACTCTATCATTTGTCTAGCCAAACCAGAGAAATATGAGAGGAAAAATAAAAGTCAGGAGGGGAACATTTATTTTTCAGAGTGGAGGACAAGTTTGCAGACAATTAAACCAACTGCTGGAAACAACTAGAAAAGCTGGATTGAAAAATCTGCTTGAAGGTGTCAGAAAGCTACCAGGACAGTCCAGATTCAATCAGGACCTTATAGAGAAAGACGACTCATTGACCGATGTTCAACCTTCTAGACCGCTTTTCTCGTTGAGGCACGTTTGCTCCCTGAAGCTGGTAAGGCAGCACCCCAAGGAGCCAGGCAGAAAAACGACCCTGAAGCAGCAGCTAAGGAGAGCTTCTGGACGTCTTACAAGCTTGGGAGACAAAAATGGGAGGTCAGGGCTATCAAGGAATCAGCACTTGAGAGGAATGCAATCCCACAGAGAAGGAAACATAGGATAGAAGCCAAAATGGAGCCTCCGTCTGCCTGTAAGTGTTTGCCAGCCGTTGAACGGCTCACGTGAGAAGGCCATGAACACAAGCAGAAAAATATCTCTAAGAGGCAAGAAGCTGAGCTCTGATGCGGCCGAAAATGGTCAAAAGGTAGTATCAGCCTACCAAGAAGTTGGGCCTTTATACAAAACACAGGTTTTCCATTGGGAGCACTACATGGCTATTGATGAGGGAAAAAAGGCAAAAGAAAAATTAAATTTCTTTACTACCGACAGCCCATTGCCAAGTCCTTGAAACAGGCAGAGTGACCTTCCTCTAGGGACTTAACTGCCTCGATGTTGATACTTTGCTAAGGGCAAACGACAATCCTAGCCCGACCCCCAGGATGCTGTGAGTCTGCTTTAACATATAAAAATTCCTTTAGAAATTTCCTTTATCTCTAAGCCCCCAAGATACATGTTGGCAATCATCCCCCAAGCATATGACCCACCGATATACATCTGAGGGGTCTCATGACTCAGGTTTTATTAAACAGTAATAAGTGACCTTTTCCCAACACTAGCTAGCCCCCTCAAGATCCTGGAAACCTTGCTTCCAAATTCCTTAGAGACTTAATCCCCTCCCAGCTTGAAAGTATACAATGGTGGGGCGCCTGGGTAGTGCAGTCGTTAAGCGTCTGCCTTCGGCTCAGGGCGTGATCCCGGCATTCTGGGATCGAGCCCCACATCAGACTCCTCCGCTAGGAGCCTGCTTCTTCCTCTCCCACTCCCCCTGCTTGTGTTCCCTCTCTCGCTGGCTGTCTCTCTCTCTCTGTCAAATAAATAAATAAAATCTTAAAAAAAAAAAAAAAGAAAGTATACAATGGGCCACATTCCTCATGACCCCAGTGCAGCTCTTTCTGCCCACAGGTCCTGTCCCTGTGCTTAAACAAAACCACCTTTTTGCACCAAAGACGTCTCAAGAATTCTTTCTTGGAGGTCGGCTTCAAACCCTAATGTCTTTCCTACGTCAGCTATGACTTAGGGTTAAGAGTGAACCAGAAATAAAGCCTTAGAAAGACCAAAATGCAACCTCAGATCAACTCAGTTTATGGGTGGATAACGTTAACTGCCTCCAATCTAACTACAGGCCAGAGCTAAAATAAAACCGCTGTGGAAGAATAGGACAGTACCCAGAATTTCAGCTTGTTTTACATAAATGGTCATCATATAACAAAATAAATAAAAAATCTCCTGAGAATTTGGATGTACTAGACCAAGAGGAAAAAAATCAAGAGAAGCAGACTCACGAGTTGTGGTTAATATTCTAGTTTTTAGAAACGGATTTAAGAATCATGATTATATACACATATATATGTATACACACACACACACACACACACACATATATATATACATATATATATATATACTTTTTTTTTAAGTAGGCTCCATGCTGGGCCCGATGCAGGGCTTGAACTCACGACCCTGAGATCAAGACCTGAGCTGAGATCAAGAGTCAGACACGTAACCAACTGAGCCACCCAGGCACCTCACGAATCGTGATTAATATATTTGATAAATGGGACTGGAATAGTTCCAGAGAAATGGAATCTTTGAGAAAAAACAAAATGGACATTTTAGAACTGAGGACATAACCACTGAAAAAAAATTTAAATTTGTAAAATTTATTTATCATCTTGATTCAGAGTCCTTCCAAAGGGTTCAAGTAAGGATGTGATTCATAAACCCGGACTGTTAAACACCAGGATCTTTGACATTCTTCAGTTTTGGGGGCCTCTGAGACGGATTTTAGTCCACGCTGACTGTTATCTAGAAATTGTTTCTCTTCTCTTTGGATCCTGGCCTCTGGTTGTGGACTAATTAGTTAATTCACACAAATGCCAATAAATCAGTCATACTTTAATGGAATCAATGAAGTTAATGAGATCTCTGAACATGCTATCACTTGGTAAATGCTGCTTAACACTATGCGAATTATGGCAGGGGATGGGGTGGGGGAGGTGGACTGGGGGAGCGCAGGAAGTCTGCAGGCAGTGTTGGGATCGCCGGCTGGGAGGGAGCGTTAACAGCCCAAGAGCAGTCCATAGTGTTACTGTCCATAGTGTTACTGTCCATGGTGTTACTGTCCATGGTGCTACTGTCCATGGTGCTACTGTCCATGGTGCTACTGCTCACAGCCGGTGGTCCAGTCTCACCACTGTTCCGCTGGCAAGTTTTTGACTGAACGATGGTGTGAAAGTGATACGCATTCCATAGAAACCGTACTTGGGATTTTGAATCTAGATCTTGTCCTGGGCTCACGATCCGCGGTCACATCCTCTCCTGTGATGCTGGGCAGCGGCCACCGCTCCGTGTCAGCCACGCGATCACGAGGGTCACAGACGCCACCTGCACCCTCACGGCCGAGCCGCCTGTCACTGTCAGCACAGTCGTCAGTGAATTACATGAGACAGTCAGCACTCCCGTACAGAACAGGCTCTGTGGTTTTGTGCAACGGGAGGCTCGCGTCCGTGCTCTGAGCACGCTGACGTGGGCTGGGCTAGGCCGTGGCGGTGCCAGGTCAGGTGTGTTAAATGCATTTTCAACTTCCAATATTTTCAGAAGGTAACCCCATCGTAAGTGTAGGAAGGTCTGCATATGCAGATTCCAGGGGAAAATCCTCCCAGATCTCTCTCCCTTCGATTTCAGACTGTGAGAACACCTGCCCAAATCAGAGCACACAGTAGGACTCCGGGCAGTAGAAACACCCTCTGAAGTGTGTAAAGTCCGTTTCTAAACCTGTGGAAGGGCCCCTCAGATCCTCAAAGAAATTACTTTGCTTTTAATACCTTGAGGTTGGTTATTTGGTGTCTAAACCCATATAGATAAGGAACAGAAAATTAGGAAACAGGATTCAGGAACAGACAGGTGATATGATAGCTAATAAGAGACGAGAAAATAAAACAAACACAAACACACACAGAAGAAATGAGAACTCAAAAGAGCATCAGTTTTGGCCTTTAATTATTAGAACAGATATCTGCTGACCACAATAAACCCTACCTTTGCCTTCATGTTTCTTCACGATATCAAAAGGAAGGTTTATCATTATGATATAGTCATAATTAGAAGGTTAAGTAATAATCAGTAGGGTATGTAATCAGAGTTGGGGGAAAATGTAATATTATAAAAATAATCCCACCCCACCTATGTGGACTTAACATGGGGCAGGCATTGCTGTAAATGTTATCTATGGAAATCAGATTAATTCTCTAAACGCCTTTATTTACCATGCCCATTACGTGGATGGATAAACTCAGGTAAAGGGAGACGAGGTAACCTTCCCAAAGCCCCATCCGGGAGGGATGGAATCTGGATTTCAATCCAGGCAGTCTGGCTGTGGTCCCTGTGCTTGTTCCCTACGATATGCACAACACATCCTCACCATAACTTCGGGTAGTGAAGCATTTTACTTTATCAGGAAAGTGATTCCACCGGGTGAAGATGAAAACCGTGGAAATGGGAAGTATGTTTTCACACATGAGTTAAGCATATACATCTGGTGAGGTTAATGTCTGTGCCGCCCTCATTTACCACCTGCTCTTGTGAGCTGGCTTAAGCATGTTAGATGGACAGATGTGCCCAACACTAATTAGAAAAGAAATTCTACGGATGGATTAAAGTGATAGAAACAGTGTTCAGAAAATAATATCGTGCTGATGTTACAAAATACTGGAATGCGTGCGCCTGGCTGCCCGGAGATCTGTGTGCTGGATGACTGCTGGTTTCTCAGAAACAGCAAATTTGTTTGGGATAGAACATACATTTGCAGAAGTGTGGCATGAAGTACGCCGTGGCTGCAGGTTGCAGGTGTACAGGTGTGGGGGTCAAGAGGGGCGTGAGCTGCTCCTGGTGCTGCCATCGACCAGTGCTTCCTTCTCGGGCAAATGAACATCTTGGAGCTCGGGCTCTTCATCTTTAAATTGGGATCCTGGTGGTGCAGGGGGCAGAATCATAGCCACCAAAGATCTCCATGCCCTCCTTCCCAGAACCGGTGACTGTGTTAGGTTACACAGCAAAGAGGATTTTGCAGATGTGCCAAAGGTTATGGATCTTGAAATGAGGACACCATCTTGGATTATCTATAACCCATACATCAATGAGCCCTCAAAAGCAAGGATCCTTCTCTGAGTAGAAGCAATGGGATAGTGGCAGAGCAAGATGGCAGAGGTGAGGAGCAAAAGAAAGGGAAGTAGAGAGATTTTGAGAGTGAGAAGGTCTGGAGCTGCCCTAGGGATGGCGGAAGGCCATGAATGAACCGAGTAAAGGGGTGCAAAATATGTCCCCCCCAAATATGCCAACTTTGGCATCTTGATTATTTGGAATTAAAGTTACTTAAGTAACAGCTGGTGCAAACAGGACACTCTGACCATGTTCTGTCCTCCTGAGAGCAGGAAATAAATCTCCCAGCCACCTGATCTGTACCGGGAGGGTAGAAGGCATTCTTATCACCAGAAACAGGGAACTTAGGGCCCAGAAGGCTGAATAAACAAACGAATGTTCTGACTTCACCAATTTACTACCCCAAGCTCAAACTTCTTAGTCTTGTCCATTCTTCACAAATGTACTGTTTCTTTTGCAAAAAGGCACTAACTGTCTGCTTTGGTCACTTGGTCAAGCCTCGTATCTTTGGAGCTCCCATATGTGTGAAAGTAAACGTTTTTCTCCTGTTAATGTGTCTTACACCAGTTTGATTATCAAACCAGTCCAAGAACCCAGAAGGGAGCAAGGAAAACTTCCCCTTCACCACCCGACACAAGGAATGGGGGCAGCCTCTAGAAGGGCAGAAAGACCCCCAAAGACAGCTGTCAAGGAAATGGAACCTCACAGCCACAAGACACTCCGTTCTGCCAACAATGTAAATAAGCTTCAAAGCTGATTTATCCCCAGAGCTTCAAGGAACTCAGCCCTGCCAACACCTCGATTATAGTCAGGTGACATCTGTGTACAAAACTGTGAGATAATAAATTTGTGTTGTCTGAAGCTCCTTGTTTGTGGTAATTTGTTTCCGCAGCAATAGGAAACTCAGATGAGTGCACCCGCCTTGTGGATTGTGGTAAGAATTAAATAAAGGGCTCATGTATATTTCATAGGGCCATGCCTGGCACACCGCACATCCTCTCCACACGTTAGCTGTAATAGTTGCCTGTCGAGAAGTAAGTGGGACGATACCTTGAAATACCTGCTATCGTGCCTAGCTCGAGCAAGATGCCCGATTAGTGGTAATTATGCTTATAAAAAACAGAAGTATTTACCTGGGAACTCCAAGAGAGCATACGTCTTTATGAAGCTACCCGTTAGGACCCTCGGTTCTTGCTTCTTTATTCTCGTAGAGGCTATCTCCGGAGGAGTATACATTGGCTGGAAAACAGAGACGAGCTTAAGGAAATATACTAAAAATAAAATAATTCTGTGCTTCCAGGACTGGATTCGTTCAAATGGAATTAATTTCTTTTAAAGGGTCAGGCGTCTCTCTATGTCCACTTCAGAACTCCTCTGATCTGGAGACACTTCTCCTGAAGGCTGCAGGCACCTTCTCTTCCTGAAACATTTAAATGTGTCCCCTTTATAGCTGTACCAGGTGCATTACTAGGGCAGGGGCACAGGATGAACGCCATGAGTCCCGGCCTCCTCCAACGGGGTGTCACTCTCTAAAAATGCAGCATAAATGTTTGAATGGCAAGTCAACTCCTCTGTCAGACCTGGGAACGTGTGCCTTACAACAGCTGAATAATTAAAGACGGTAATGGCTCAGCACCCTGCCTAGAGTTAAAATATCAGGATTTACATCACTCATTTTTCAACAGCTTTAAAACCCTCACAATAACTAGAATGTCCTGACTAGCCCCGGTGCACACGATTTTTGAAGCATGTCAGCTCATGGAAACAAATGTACTTAGCCAGAATAATATGTACATCACCGAGCAAAGATGAATCATTATTTAATGGAGCTTGAAATTATTTCAGTCTGTAAAGCACGGCGGGAAGATACGTCTCACCTGCCTGTCCTGTCCATCGTTTACGCCTCCAACCTGACCTGCAGGAATTACTGGGGATGGGAACTAAGACACCAGGAAAGTTCCGTCTGCTATAGTCAATGCTGTTCAAAAGCCCTGGTTCCCACCCCCTCCCGCCCTGCTTTGTAGCATGGATCATGAGTGCAAATGAAGAATTATTTGGGGGTTTTCTAGAGGTTACAATCAGTGAAGAAGTGGCATACATGAATGAATGAAGCAGGATGATGCATTCAACTGAGCGATATGTACAGACAGTACCTGGTGATTTCTAAATCACCTTGAAGGTATGACGTGTGCCCATTTTATAGGCAGATAGAAGCTCCAGAAAGAACAAGTTCTACTCTCAGGACATTAGTACCAGAATACATGTGTATGGTCTGACAAGCAAATATCCATCTTCAATCATACTTGGTAATTTCCAAAAGTGGAAGCATGTTTTAAGGTATGAAATATTCACGGCATACCATACCGATAACCCATTAGACAGCGTAATGAGATTTACCACCTGCTACCGACTCAGCCACCTGATAAACAACGCGATCTATAAAATTGTGTATCCCCTGCATTCATACACGTTAAATACATATCTGTTGCTTCTTTTCAGTGGCTCATATATTTAAATCATGTGCCAGTAAGTCATCATATCATACCTTAGTAAACAATGGTACAAAGTCATGCCTATATTTTTCAAGAGTTCACTACCTAGGAGAGAGGAAGTAGATAATTATAATACAAGGTAAAGGAGTTGCTATAAAAAAAAGCCCATACAAAATTATCCCACACCACAAAGGATGGAAAGACTCCATGTCAAGCTAGAATCTTTAATAAGAGTGCCACAAAGTTGGGAAAAAATGCAAAGAGCTCTGAAAATTAAAGATAAGGAAGAGTGTCCTTGGGGTAAGGAACAGCATATGCAGAGGTGTGCACATGGGGAGGGGACAGAGTGTTCTAGCAGCCATGAAAAAATAATATTTTTGGAAATACCTCTAATCCACTAATTGTCAAGCCACAACAAATTCACACAACATAATTATCTTTATTAATACACTGAGCAAGACAATTGGGTCTTTTTAGAAATCAAATTATATTAACGTTTGAGTACCTACCGTCAGCCAGAACCTCTTTAACGAAATGTACCTGTGATATTTAGAACCAGATCCCTGCAAGATTGGTACTGTTATGTCTTGCTTACAGGTGGAAAGCAAAAAGCAAGCAAGCAAGCCAACAAACAATGAGTCAGCTCGGTAAAGAGAAACTTGTTCAAAACTCCTCTTATTATGGGACCTGTGGAATTCGATTCTAGTCTCATCAGTCCGGAGTGTCTGAGCACCTTTATTGCTTCGTGATACTTCATGACATAAAGGGAAGGAGAAATAAAGGGAAGGTGGCTCTCTTAAGAGAATAGACTTTCTGATGATGCGTGGAAGAATATTTGACATGAGTGTGAGGAAAATTCTATTCCTGAGTTTGAACTTTGGATTTCAATCACCAGCAGCGCTGAGGCATATCTGCTCTGCTAGGAGATGGCCCGTCCACCTTGGAGATAGACGGCAGCTAGCTATGGGGACCCAGGAGCAAAGTGTTTAGGACAGAAAGCTGGCTGATCTTCTTGTTATTCATACAATTTTCAAAACTAGCTCCGATGTGCATTTCACCGCTGTTACTCGCCGTCATGGCCAAAATAAAGTGTTTGTATTTTTGTGATAAGTACAGAAGTCCTTAGAAATACCTCTGGACTGATTAATTTCCACTTGGTAGAATTTTCAACAATATGCTTATCAGAGAAGAGATAAAACGGCTACTAAGCATATGGACAATGATTAACTTTATAAGAAATCAAGAAATGCTGTAGGAAAGACCCAATGGGGACGCTGTACTTGTAATTCTGGGAAAGCCCACACTCTCACTGAAAACAGCTAGAAATAGGTGGACAAAGTAAACAAAGGAATAATTGAAAAACACAGGCAAAATCGGAACCAGAAACTTCCATAAGGTCAGTAGAGAACTAAGGCGTTAATAATGAACCCCCAGCCAGGCTGCAGAAGGGAAGGTGAGCACAGCTGGTGGGCATCTTCTCTGGAAGACAATCCCGGAAGACATGGCTTGTTTCCAACCCTGTGAGGCTGGGGGCAAGGATTAGAATTTAGAGACCAACTCGCCCTGGGGTACTGGGCGCACAGCCCACACTTCACACGGGGACCTTGAAGACTGCATCCTTGGAGGAGGGGGGAGGCAGAAGCACACAACGATGCTCTGCTCTCCCGGCCACAAGCCCTCCCTCTGTGCGAAGACAGGGTCTGCTCGGGCTTGTGACTTTTCCTACCAAAACGTCAGTGGAGTATTTATTACACTATTTAGTTTCATTAATCACCATTAATTGTTCAGAGTGCTTTTCCAAAGTCATTAGCTGAGATTCTCCAGCTCGCTCAGCGATACTTTCAATTAATCCATGAAAAGAGTTCTTTGTATCACAACTAATACGAGCTTGTTAATGGGCGATGAGTGGGGAGCACCCAGTTTTCTCTTCTCCAGACAGTCCAAGCAGGCAGGGACAGGGATGATTTATACACAACCAGAGTGAATTGTGTGAACTCCTTTTCAAAGTCGTGGGAATAATAAAAGATTTAACAGCTCTTTTTACATTTAAGCCTTCCCATAGTTTAGGGGAGAAAGGAGTAGATATCGATACGGTGCATTATTCATGCTCAAAGCTCTCTGCAGTCTTCACGCATGAAAGTTGGGCAGGAGCATAGTTGGGCAGGAACATACTGAACAGAAAAGCAGAAATAGCCCCTGCTTACCACCTTGGAATTTTCTTGCATAAATGTGAGACACATCTTTTGAATTCTGTGTCTGCCATCGATCAATTCTCCATTCTGCTCAGCTCTCTAAGTTTACTTTAGTAGAGATTATAACTGGTTAATTTCGTGGGATGGCCAGATACTGAGTAAGACAGTCAGGTGGACAAGGGAGGGGCTGCCCTGACCATGTGTCAGTTATCTGGGGTCACTTGCCTGGAAGCAAACCAGTGTGTGGCCACATGCAGTGTGACCTGCACAGCTAAGTCATTGAGCTCCCAGGTTCTGGAAGGAAGACTCAGAATCTAAACAGAATTCCTACTTCCCTCACATATGGGGAAGTTGTTAACCTCTCTATGCCTCAGTTCTTTCCTTCCTTCCTTCCTTCCTTCCTTCCTTCCTTCCTTCCTTCCTTCCTTCCTTCTTTTCCCCTCCCTCCCTCCCTCCCTCTCTTTCTTTCTTTGTTAAGACTTCATTTTTTTTAAAGAATTTTAGGTTGATAGCAAAATTGAGGGGGAAGGTACAGAGATTTCTCATATATGCTCTGCACCCCCACTCCACACACACAGCCTTGCCCAGTATCAACATCCTCCACCAGATGGGACATCTGTGACAATTGATAAACCTACACGGACATGTCATCATCCTCCAAATCCATGGTTTGCTTTAGGGTTCATTCTTGGTTTACACATTCTGTGAGTCTGGACAAGTATATAATGACATGCATCCATCATTATGGCATCATATAGAATATTTCCACTGCTGTAAAAATTCTCTGTGCTCTGCCCATTCATCCCTCTCTCCCTCATACCCTGGCAAACCCTGACCTTTTTCTGTCTGCATAGTTTTGCCTTTTCCCAGATGCCATGTGGTTCGAATCACACCTATAACGCCTTTCCAGATTTAACTCTTTCACTTAGTAATACGCATTTCTGTTTTTCCATGTCTTTTCATGGCTTGATAGCTCATTTCCTTTTCATGCTGAATAATATTCCATTGTCTGGATGGACCACAGTTTATTTATTCATGTTGCTTCTGGGCATGGGGCTTTCTGTTTGGGAGAGCTATGAATTCTGATTCAATTTCGTTAATAGATATAAGTTTATTCAGATGGTTCGTTTCATCTTGTTTGAGTTTTGGCAAACTGTGTCTTTCCAGGAATTGGTTCATTTCATGTCAGTTACCAAGACGACCATCAGCAGAATGTTATTCACAACATTCCTTAATCATCCTTTTAATTTCCATGGGGTCTGTAGTGATGTTCCCTCATTCTCTGATATCAATAATTTGTGTCTTCTCTCTCTCTCTCTCTCTCTCTCTCTCTCTTTCTCTCTCTCTTTTTCTTGGCCTTGTT
The DNA here is from genome assembly GCF_024610735.1 of Ursus americanus. Classification (NCBI taxonomy): domain Eukaryota; kingdom Metazoa; phylum Chordata; class Mammalia; order Carnivora; family Ursidae; genus Ursus; species Ursus americanus. Next base: position 21,664,665 of record NC_142156.1, on the reverse strand, counting down.
AGAGACTGGTCAATTTTATCCATCTTTTCAAAGAACCAACTTCCGGTTTCAATGATTTTCTCTATTGATTTCCTGGTTTCTAGCTCATTGATTTCTGTTCTAATTCTCATTATTTCTTTTTCTTTTGCTTACTTTGGATTTAATTTGCTCTTCTCTTTCTAGTTTCCTAAGGTGGGAACTTAGATGACTATTCTTAGATCTTTACTCTTTCCTAATATACACAGTGAGTGCTATAAATTTCCCTCTGCTCCTGCTTTTGCTCTATCCCACATATGTTGATGGTTTCATCTTCATTAAGTTCAAAATAGTTTTAATTTCTCCTGAGATTTCTTCTTTGACCCAGGTGTTATTTGGAAGCATGTTGTTTAATCTCTTTAATTTGGAGATTTGCCAATTATCTTTGTCATTGATTTCTACTTAATTGCATTGTGGTCTCAGAGCAGACATTGTAACAATTGCTGTTCTTTTAAATTAGTTCATATGTGTTTTATGGCCCAGAATGTGGTGAATCTGGGTGAATGGTCCCCATATGCCTGAAAAGAATGCATATTCATGCCTCAGTTGCTCTGTCCATAAAATGGGAATAAAAATAACTGCTATCTCACGGAGTTGCTGGAACAGTGATGTGGGATAGTGCATGCTCAGCACCCTCTGTGTAGACCTGGCTGACCTGTAAACCCACCCAGTTCAAACCCCATGGCCCTCGTGCTCATTGTTCCACCTGCTTAGGGCTTCTCTTCTAGGTCTCCCCATGGCTGGAACTGTGGCTGCAACTACTGTCCCAGATTTACATTTATATTTTTATATTTCACATAACAGTTTTCAATATCTGCGGTGATAGTGTCAGCTGCCTTTTGCAGTCTCCAAACCACTAGAATCAACTTTTCTAAGGATAGGTGCTATGTTTATCTCATGCATCTCAATGAACCCAGGGTCTAAAATTGTGCTGGTTGGGGTGCCTGGGCGGCTCAGTTGGTTAAACGTCAGACTCATATTTTCAGGTCAGGTCATCATCTCAGGATCGAGCCCCACGTTGGGCTCCACACTCAGTGGGGAGTCTGCTTGAGATTCTCTCTCTCCCTCTCCCTCTGCCCCTCCCCATGCTCGTGCTCCCTTTCTCTCCTTTAAATAAATAAATAAATAAATAAATAAATAAATAAATAAATAAATAAATAAAATCTTTAAAATTGTGCTGGCGCAAAGCAGGTTCTCAAAAAAAAATGCATGCATGGATGAGCAAATAAATTATTCCATCCGTGCAATTATGATACTAGTCAGTAGACACAGGGCAAAGTGGTTATTAGCAGATGCACAAAGGAGAAAATTATATCAAAGGAGACCATGTATAAAGACTTTCCTAGCCTTCTCTTTGCTTTAATTCTTGGGAAACTTTTAAAAAATGCTCCATTTTATGCACTGTGTCAAAACTCTTCCCTCTCACCAGGCCTCCCCTGGTCCCTGGGGGCGAATTCATCACCTGCTATTCTCACCTGGTGTGTGGGTCCATACAGCTAACAGCCCAGGTGACAGGAGGGAACATCAGGGTGGTTTATGAGGAGTGGCTAGCTCAGACTGTCTTGTCTCTGTGCTTCATGAAGGCAGAAAGGAAGGCTACTAACGGACGATGGTGGGTTGGAGTCTTCATTCTGAAATCATTGTTTTATAACAGAATTACTGATAACGGAGTGATAGTGGTGGTAGCAACGTCAGCAGCTGCCAATACACTGATGGAGAGGTTTCTCTGTGCTGGGCCTCGGGCTGTGTTTCCCATTTACCTCCTGTGTATCTCATTTACCCCCCAGCGACTCAAGGAGGTAGGTTCCATCATTATCTCCATGGTACAGTTAAAGACACTGAGGCTCACAAAGTCTGCAACTTGCCCAAAGTCATGTACCTGATGACAGTCAAGATCAGGGCTCAAACTCAGGCAGCCTGAGCCCAGACGTATCACATTTAACCATGCAGAGTATTCAGCAATGACAACTATACTTCAATATAAATGTGAAAAAATAAGATAACATAAAAAAGAATATTCAGGGAGAAGATATTCTCAAATGACATATCAGATAAAAGGCTAGTATCCAAAATCTATAAAGAACTTATCAAACTCAACACCCAAAAAACAAAAAATCCAGTTAAAAATTGGGCAGAAGACATGAACAGACATTCCTCCAGAGAAGACATACAAATAGCCAACAGACACATGAACAAATACTCAACATCAATGAACATCAGGGAAATACAAATCAAAACCACAGGGAGATATCACCTCGCACCGATCTGAATGGCTAAAATAGTAACTCAGGGAACAACAGATGTCAGTGAGGGTGTAGAGAAAGGGGAACCCTCATGCACTCTTGGTGGGAATGCAAGCTGGTACAGCCACTCTGGAAAACACTAAGGAGGTTCCTCAAAAGGTTGAAAATTGAGCTACCCTACAACCTGGCAATTGCACTTCTAGGTATTTGTTCAAAGGATACAAACATAGTGATCCAAAGAGGCACCTGCACCCCAATGTTTATAGCAGCCATGTCCACAGTAGCCAAACTATGGCAAGAGCCCAGATGTCCGTCAATAGATGAATGGATAAAGACAACACACACACAATGGAATGCTACTCAGCCATCAAAAATAATGGAATCTTGCCATTTGCAATGATGTGGATGGAACAAGAGGGTATTATGCTAAGTGAAATAAGTCAGTCAGAGAAAGACAAATACCGTATGGTTTCACTCATAGGTGAAATTTAAGAAACAAAACAGATGAACATATGGGAAGGGAAGGAAAAATAAAATAAGATGAAAACAGAGAGGCAGGCAAACCATAAGAGACTCTTAACTCTAGGAAACAAACTGAGGGCTGCTGGAGGGGAGGCAGGTGGGGGATGAGGTAACTGGGTGATGGGCATTAAGGAAGGGATGTGATGAAATGAGCGCTGTTGTATGCAACTGACGAATCACTAAATTCTACCCCTGAAATTAACACACTATATGTTAACAAAATTGAATTTAAATAAAAATTTTAAAAAAGAATATTCAATAGAAAGAGGCTGGTCACTTCATATTGAATAAATAAAATAAATTGAAAAAGTAAAATGACTCATGTAAGAAGGATGTATGAACAAAAATATTAGTGGAATTTTATTTTATTTATTTAATTTAATTTTATTTAATTTTATTTTATTTTATTTTATTTTATTTTATTTTTATTAAGGGTGGGTATGAGAAACTTACATTCCTGCCAGGGCCAGGTAGGACGATCAAATTGGCTAGATTTACAGAAGCAGTGGAGACTGTGGGGTTATGAGGAGCCCAAGCCTTGTGCAAAGGAATGAGATGCTCCTTTTGTTTTCTTAATAGTTTTCAGGCAGAAATGGAGTGCCACTGTGGACAAATATTCTCTTTTTGTTTCTCAAGAGAAAGCAGAAACCCATAATTTGATATGAAATGCCCACCCCATTTCCATTTTAAGTATTGACAATCAAGTCAACACTTTTTTTTTTTTTTTTGACATTGAGCAGACCGGCACTACAAGAAGCAAAAGGATTGAGGAACATATTTTGGGGGCAAATATAACCTGCAGCTATCAGTTTAAATCTTTAGATTTGGGGTTTGACTTAGGAATTGATCTCTACTGAATTGTTCCAGGTGAATGACCTGTTTTCTTTGTGCACAGAGGGAAGCGGCGGGGGGTGGGGGGTGGGGAGGGCTTTGCCTCTGAGCATGTTCAGAAATCCACCTAATCCGAGGCCACAGGACCTGTTCTTGACGTTTACAAAGTGGACTTCATGTCTGAACCTAGCGGCCTGGAAGAATGGACTGGCATAACCAACCACAAGGCACAATGCTCACATCTGCAAACGTTAAGGACGGTGTCCATCCAAGACCACGGATGTCTTTCCAATTTCCACTAACGTCTCAGCTCCGGGAGGAATTTAAGGCTGATGCTGGTGGAAATGTCAGTGTGACCCTTCTTCCCGCCTGGCTCCTAACTGGAGGCGAGCTCCCTCTCGGCCATGGCATGAAGAGAAATCCCAAAGGCACGCTGGGCTCCGCGCTGGACGATCGCCGTCTGGCCAGGTTTTAATATGGCATGTGCTGTCTCATAACACTAAATAGACTCTCGGAAAGCTGTTTTGCAATATAACAGAATAAAAACCGAGTTCGACTTACAGATAAATCGATTTTTCCGTAAGCAGAAAGGAGGCAATTTAGTGTTTCTTTAACTCAACATACTGCTTTCCTTTGCCAGTGAGATGACATGATAAACAGACTCAGAAAACAGGACCTGTGCTGTTTTACCACGGAGAGCATGAGTCCCACTGAGCGCCAGGATCTTTTCAGTGAATGAGAACCGCGAATCGATGCAGGCAAGCACTGTTCTCAGCAGCCAATGGATTTCTATTGAGTTTGAATAGAACTGCATGCTCTGGCTTTGCCTTGGAATTAGGTTTGGCTGTTACTGTTGCTTTTTAGATCAACTGGAAAGTGTTAGGTTCCACAACGGCAGGTATGATAGCTGCTTTGTAAACTGGCGTGTCCTCCCCATTGGTGCCCCGAGTGCACACTGCTCCGCATGGGTAGTATTCTGGGTACCAGGACGTAGAATTCCTGGATGTCTTGGTGTTCTTAAAGATGATGAATCAGCCAAAAGATCATAAGCTTGGAGATTTAATGCCATGTGTTCCCATCTTCCATAAATCTAAGATAAATCACTTCCCCTACATGATAAATGAAGCTGTGAGACCTCATTGGTGTCCCCCAGTCGCAGGCGTGTGCCTCTGCTGGGATGCGAGGGGATTCTAGGTGGCACCAGCCCCAGTGTTAAACCACATGGCAAGAAATGATTCCCTATCACAGCTCCCCTTTGGTCCCTCTGGATGCACGAAGCAGATGGTTTATTTGTTGAAGGTATATTGTAACCCTTGCTAAACTCTCTATTTAACAAAGTGAATGAGTATCTCAGGAATGAGTACCTAGCTGAAATTTTAGATAACAACCATTCTTTTCTACTGTATTGATTTTACATTTACCAGACACAGTGACGTTTCCCTTTATATTTCAAAGAGGACACACATTTCAAACCCAGCAATCTCCTTTCCGCCCTTGCCCCAGACTCCTTTCCGTCTTCGCCCCAACCTCCCTCCCCTCTCCTGCCCCATCCTCAGCATCTGAACAACGGTGGTCTCCAGCTTGGCTAGAAATTATAGCTGGAGGCAGAGGCTGGAAGGACTCGTTAGCCATTTAATGAGGAATCTCAGATGGCCAGATGCCCTTTTCGCTTATGGTGGACACCACGTGGGGAAAAGAGGCTGTTGCTGCCATCGGCCTGTGGTCATTACCAGGCGGCCTGTGGCTTCGCTGACCTGCGTCTGTGACTTCAACACCATACGTGACCTGACTTCGTGTGTGGGTCCCCGGGTAGTCTGCTCTGTCTTGGCTTTCTCCCATCGGGTCTGTGCGCAATCTCCTGGGGACTCAAAGGACCCATATCTAAAAGGCAATACAAATGTGTGTCTTCCCCATCACTCTGCCGCTCCTTCAACTCAGAAGGTTTCCCTTCAATGTTCTTTAACTGACGTGGTGGGGCTCCCCCAACTGTGCGATGAGCGTCGAGAGAAGTGCTACTTTCACTACTTCTCTTCCCTGGAAAACGGACACGCGGTAAACACGCCTCCACCACCAGTTCTGCAGGAGGGGCGTGTGGCGGGCTGGGGTCTCCACTGAAGACAACTGCCAGCTGTTGCTTCCTTCCAATGTCATAGCAGGCCTTCCGGCTTGGGGAAAGGAAGTGCAGCCTGTTTCCTTGACTATCAAGCGTATCACGGGGAGTGATGGGAAAGGCTGGTACCATCACAACACACCCAGAGTAATCGGGCTGCGGAAGACAGGCACGGTGACTTACGTTCTGAGTGTGCTCACTCCTTGTTTCCAACGTCCGGCAGCCAGTTGCATTCGAGCAGACCCTACGCCGATGGTGGGCTGCTCTTGGCTCACGAGTTGGCAACACGGAGCGGTGTGGGAGAGAGCATGGGTGTTCATTTCCTCTCAGGTCATGTGTAAGCTTCTCACCTTTGATGACTTCGTGTCTCCCTTCCTCTCCTCTTCTTCACACGTGCGGTTTTATAGATTTGCTCACGTGTGCGTGCGTGAGCTTATAAAGACAAAGACGTTGGTTCCTACAGATGGAGATGGGAGTACGTGTCGAGACTTAGGGATCTTCATAGAAAATGTGTACGATTTTTCAGGCCATACATTCAAAATGTACCAAAAAACGTTGCTCATATAATTTTTCACAAATGAACGCAGTGTCTGTTTTAAGCCCCCTTGCTGGACATCTTGGAAGCTTGGGGTTCCCTCACTTCTCTAAATCCTGGGGCAGGGGCTAGTTCATTCCTGGGGGGGTGGGAGCAGGACCTTGAACGGATGTCCACGTGGCCGTCCAGGCTACCATCTGGGGCACTGGGACAGCCCGTGCAGGGCCACTGCAGAGCCGCTACTGGCTACCAGCCACAAGGCCCCAAGTCCTGCTCCGCCGTCACCGCCAGCCTCTCTCTGGGGCTGCAGAAGGGCTCTGCGCTGCTCTCCCATCCCTGGCTGCCTGCAAGATCATAAGTTCTATTTTAAATTGGAGTTGTATTATTTCTTTGGGCCCCAACCGGGAAAGCAGGGCTCTGACCGTGTGCCTTAAAATACCCCAAACATATCTGATGCTCCCAGTGTTTCCTGTTGGGCAGATAACAGAAGGACAATACAGAGAAGGGTCTCATTTTTCAGGGGCCCACACCCTTAACGTAAGCCTTGTTTCCATCCCACCTGACCTATCAGAGGGTCTTTTATCCTTGGGGTGGATTGCAAGTGTGGGTACGCGTGTGCATGAGAGTGGTGTCATATCTTTTAAGTCATCTGCGTGTTCCAAAACCTTCTGTATCCTCACGGATGAGCACCTTCTTGTCCCGAGGAGAGCCGTGAATTGCAAAACTCAAAACTTGGAAAAATGCTCCTTGCTTTTCTCTTTCTGCTGTGTTTTCCCTTACTTGAAGTAACGGCATGGAATGTTTGGTACGGACACAGCAAACCAAAGGTACGGGGTACACGCCTGGGTCATACGGAAACGGACTCACACAGCACACGTATCCCCACTTGTGTGGGTCTGACACACGTGCGTACCTCAAGGCCAAGCGGCCTGACGTCACCTTGGCTCTTCCGCTCCGGGCATTTCTTTTACAAATAAGACAATATCGGAATGACGCTGTCCATATGGCTAAGGGAGCCTTCTACCCTGGGGGTATAGTAGACAACTCCCTCTTCAGCGACATTTGCCAATAGGGCTTATTCAAAAAAATTTTCACCGGGGCTGTCTCTTCTGCCTCTTGGCGTGAAACTATTTCCAGGAAACCCATCAGCACCCGGTACACCCCATCCCTGGTTAACAAAACGGGGCTTCCCGTAGTTTGCCTCGCCAGGTGTGACGGTATTCAACATTTTTATTTCCTCTAGCTCTTTCTTAGATCAATAGGCCCATAATTGTTCTTTCCTCTCTCCTTTTTTTGCCCCCCTGCATTTCACCCGCTCAGTCTGCATTGTTTTGGTTGGCGTGTCTCCCCTTATGTGATATGAAATTTTCACAGAAAATAAAAATTGCCCTTTTGTTACTTGTTCTCTTCGTGGCTTTTGAACGAGTTCATGGACGAGAAGGCACAATGTTAATTTTTACAGGGTAACTTACAGACCGTTTCCATCTTCCTAAGATGGATTTGTGGACCAGGAGAAACCCGGGAGCTTTAACTCCAGACTCGGCAGTGCTGCTCCACCAAGCAGCTGACCCCCGCCTGGCAGATCAGGAAATGGGGCACAGCAAGGCATGGCGGGGGGGTCCAAGAACCTGGAGTAGCCGATCGGCCCCTCCCGGAGTCAGGGGCCCTGGGACGTAGGGTCCATACCAAGCAAGACGGAGGCTCCGTCAGGATACCCTTCGGGATGTCGTAGGGAGAAAGCTCTTGGGGGCTTGACTCATTCAGGCATCTTGGAAGCAGCCTTTTAGAGCAAATGTTAATAGACACACAATATTCCTGTATTTCTTCTACAGCAGCTCTGAAGGACATTCCTTAAGGACTGTTTATTGTATCTATTTGCCTCTCACTCAAAAGCAAGTGGCGTCCCTCACCCAGACACCGAGCTTCCTGCCGCCGGGGGTTGGAAGGGTTACTGTCATCCGTCATCCCTGCACTCGTGAACACAATCTCAGGGCTAGCATCTGGGAACCAGGGAAAACAGAGCAGGGAGGGAGCCGAGGGCCTGGTCATGCTGAGTGTGTGTCATGCAAGGAACTTCCTTCAGAAGAAGCTTGGCCCCTGTCCCAGGGGCAGCTGCCCACCCAGGTTTGCCCCCACCGGGAACCCATTTCCTTTCCTGTGAAGCAGGAATCAGACAGCCCGAGCTCCACGGTCCTTGTGTCTCGGTGACACACGCTAGCTTCCGTCCCCTCCATTTCACATACTTACATGACTCACCCTGTGCAGCATGAAAACACATTTAAAATAAGGACGACAGAGACAAAAGTCAAAGGAAAGCAAGTCTTCTCAAACACCCTGGTCGGTGTTCCTCCCGGACGCTCGCCAGCCCGTCTGCCCATCAGCACTGGGGGTTTGAAGAGATCATGAGCCACCGTGGGCGGGGGAGGGACCAGCGTGTGTTGCTCACCGCCCTGGGATGGCAACGATACGACACGGGGGCCAGGCAGGAGGCTCCCGTGCACCCCGTGAGCCCATGGCATGCAGCTCCATGGCGTTTGGCAACACGGTGGCCTACTTTAACGGACATTGGCATTGAGAACCAGCCCCGTCCCCTGGTGATTCAGGCCAGCAAGCCAAGACGGCGAATGTGTTGGTGACGAACGCTTTTCAGGGCGTGTCCCTTCCCGAAGTCTGTAACTCCTGCATTATTTTTCCGTGGCTCTGAACAAAAGACAGCCTCTGCCCTCGTTTGTTATCTGGAATGCGAGCAAGTCTTTTCTTTTTTTTTTCTTCAGCCCAATTAATTTAGCTTGGAGCATTTATCTTTTAATTAAAGTGGCAGTTTTCATAAATATTCATCAATCCCAAGCCAGTTTCCAGGGTCAGCAGGCCAGGTGCCAGGAAAGAGGAACACGACAGTTTTCCCTTCCCTGGAGCGAGCGGACTCTCGTGAATCCCTAAGTAGCTACTTATGAAAATTCAGCAAGAATCGACTGGTGGCCCACAGGGGCCAGGTGTGCACGTGCTACCCGAGGGGACAGACGTGAGCATAGCCTGTCTGATCCCTGTGTGTCTTTTCATCTCTCTACCCACCCACCTGTGACCCACGCAGAGCTATATTCTATCCACACCCATTTATCATAGATTTACATTTAAAGGACTACAGATATAGAATCATAGAAATATGTGCTTATCAACGTAATGTCAGAGAGAAGAAATGCGAAGGGCTGAGTGAGCAGGAAGTGATTTAGAAGTCTATAAAACACAACGTAAGCTGCGATCTCTTCTGGGGAGCAGAGTTATGGGGATTTTGTCCTCTCTTTATTTATCTTTCATGACAGTGAGGATAAGCTAGGTTATGCAATAGTAACAAATATTGTCAAAACATCGATGCCTGCTGCAGTCGAGATGCTTCATTCTCATTCTGCACAGTCGTTGGGAGCGGGCTCTGGCTTTTCCCCACATCTTCTTCCTGCGGGGACCCAGCTGGTAGAGCATCATCTCCCGGGAGCGTTGCCGGTCATCGTGCCAATGGGAAACGAGAACATGGCAAACGCATGCTGACCTCTAATGCTTCTCCGCGGAAGTGACGGCTGTCATTCACGCTCACATTGCATTGGCCGAAGCAAGTCACCACTGAGTTCAGGAGGGCAAAGATTTATGACCTTCCCACAGACAGCAGCAGTGCAAGCAGAAGAAATATGCATGAAGGGTGTAGAATCATATGAATTGTCATCTTTTTCTGAAAGAAACACAAATTTTTGTGTGCATTATGAGAAAATCCGATGAAATCTAACATCAGAAATTAAACACATTGCAAGCTTCATAGACGTTTGAGAGCAGGAGCTGCACCAGATGCTTCGCCCTCCCCGATCCCAGTGTGGAATCCCAGAGAGAGAGCATGAGCAGGGGGGAGAGGCAGAGGGAGAGGGAGAAGCAGACTCCCTGCTGAGCAGGGATTCTTGGGGAGAGGTGGACTCGATCCCAGGACCCCAGGATCATGACCTGAGCTAAAGGCAGATGCTTAACCGACTGAGCCACCCAAGTGCCCCTGAAATGAAACATTCTTATTCTGGGATAAAAAATCTATAATCCAAGTTGATAGCTTCATTTTCTACTGGAGTCATTATAGGAGAAGGGGGATTATTATTTCTCTTTGACTCTCCCATAGAATCTTCAGCCAGTCTGTCCACCTCCGGGATGTGCGCAGATCATCAAAGGGGAGAGAAATAAAAAATAAAACCAAATGGCTTCCACGGGCTGCGCTTTCTGTCCCTCAGCGAGCAGCAGCGGTGAGCATGGAGGCCGCGTCCCCATCTCACTCCCGGCCTCTCCAAGCGGACCACACTGAAGCCATCCCCAGCCTCTTTCTTCATCAGAGAAGATATTTCAGAATCACACAGGTGGGAAAACCAAACAGGGCAAACTCGCCACACGTGATCGATCGGAAGGGTCCGTGGGTTTGGTGTGAGTTGGCGGGCCCATCCTTTATAATCAAGGGAAGCTGAGTTTCTCCTTTGATCTAGAAAAGACACCAAAAGGCGAACATAATACCCCAATAGCAGTTCAGGCAGAGACTTCAATTTAATTGGTGTTTCTAGTTTGAAAGGGACAGTGGAGTGGAGTGAGGAGAGGGTTTTGGTGCTGCCTGGATTCGGATCTTCCCCGCACAGGTGCAAATGCAGCGTCAGCGTGGCTTACTAGCGAATTCCAGCTGCTGCAGGTGAGCCCGTGGGTAATGAGCATGGCTACCCCGAGCTGTCACCTGAGTGCCCAGAAAGAACGATGGAGGCATTTGAAGGTTAGGGGAGTTCAACGATGAGGGGCTCCATCCGAGCCGGTGGATCAAAGAAAGTCTGGGAATTGAACACGTGTGGAGAAAGAAGTCCGAGAAGTTTGGACACAGGCATCGTTCTGCTAATGAAGGATGCCTACAGATGCTTGGTTTTAACGAACAGATGCGGGTCTTTGGAACGAGGATATTACATTTGTGAGACACTCACGCGGCCTTCTTCCGCGTCTGTGGAATGCACTCCCTAGAGTATTGCTCGCAGTACTCCCGGTATTTTCTTCACCTGGGTAAAAGGTGACTTTTGCTAAACAGATACAGAAGAACTCCTGTGTGGTGAACAATTGAAATCAGCATTAATCAAATTGCAGTGTATTTTTAAATCTCGACTATACTGTTAGCCATTCTAGTATGTAAACCAGTTGTCAAAGATGAAATTCCAAACATTCTTTTTCCCTATCAGCTAAAGGATAAATGGGACTGTATTGCACAGGGGTCGGAAGGGCCAGGGAGAGGGACCCTGAGGGACAATACAGGTAGCAGAAAGGTGGTCAAAGGCTGTGCCTTGTATAATGAACTTGATTTCCAAACGCCCCACTAACATCATGACATGGTTTGTATCTGTTAGCTGTTGCCACGGCGATGCTGTGTAGTAATAACCCCAGATTCATTAACTGCAAACAAGAACCATATATTATTACTCAGAGGACTACGCATAAACCAGGGAGTTAAGCTGACCTTGCCTGGTTTTAGCTTAGCGGGTTTGTGTGGGTCTTGGGTTTTTGTTGTTTTTTGTTTCCTCCGGTCCCTGGGGGCAGATTTTGGATGAACTGAGCTGGGAATCCTGGCTGAGCCACGCAGCCGGCCCCGGCTCACTGCCATGCTGGAGGCCACGTTCAAGAAGGAGAACAGAAGCTGGACTCAGAAGCGTCATGTCACCGCACAGCTACCTAGACTGCAGCAAGTCTCAGGGCCACACGAGATTCAAGGTTAAAGGGGTTGGAAAATGCTGATTGACTGAGGGCTTCTGGGAGGGGGGGGCATTACTTCCTCTGCCCTGTGGTCTCCTTGCGGCTTTCAGCAGCTAGAGGAAGGAGCGTGGGACAGACGTGCACTCAGGGCTAGCTGGCAGGTGGCGGGACCTAGCACTCTGTCTGCCTGGAGACTTCCTTTGCTGCGGCTACTTCCATTCGTCTCCTTCTTCGACTCAACTATAGATTTCTCAGGAAGCCTATCTTAAGCCCTCACATCGGATCTGTGCCCTGCTGTACGGTCCTGGGATGTCGTGTACCTCCCACCAGCACGTTCGTTGCCCTGCCATTCAGCGGTCCGCTCACTGACTATACCTCACCCAGACATCAGCTGACTGGAGGCTGGGTTCCGTTCCCCGAGTGCCTGGGACATAATACATACTCAGCACATCGCTGGTGTCTTCTAAACAGCTTTAACCATGTCTTTCAACACAATTTAAGCCTGATTTTATGATAAGCCTGGGTTAGATTTCCCCCCGGATCCTGAAGAAAGAGCTCACATCATCTCAGAGTGACACGGCGGTCGTCGCGCATGACCTTCAGAAAGAGCGTTCCCCGGCGGTCAGGTGCAAACACCGCCCTTTCAGACGTTCAAATGGAAAGCGTAGAGCCCCCAAGAAAATGAAGTTGTGATGAGAGAGAGCTTCTCGCTGAATAATTGGATTGCCAAACAGATGCATATTTTCTACCTCCTTGTATTAAATCATTCATGGAGAATGTGTTATTGATAAATAAAATAGTATCTGACAGCAGTGAGCAGACACATACTGATTTCCCTTTCACACTTGGTTAGGTAAAAAGTTTGCCATCATGTGCTGTCAGACCTAAGTGATTGCCGTTATTAGGGGCAAAGAGGTGTGAGCGTTCAGAGCGCGCTGCTGCTTGGGAATAGTCATGATACAGAAGGCGGGGGGGGGGGGGGGGACAGACCATGCGCTGCAAACCACGTCGCAGACCCCGAACCCGAACTCGGGGATTGGAGTCGCTGTTGGCAACTGTCCCATGCCCACCGTCTACTGAGGGATTCAGGAAGCTATGGAGCGGGGAGGTCCTCTCCTTCGGCAACTGCCCCGCCTGCTTCCTGGCTTTGCCTGCCGCCATGGTCACACACAACCCTCTCCCGGCCCCAGAGTCTTCCCCAGGGACAAACTCTAGCAAGGTGCTGGCCAGGTGGTGAGCCTCAGGCTTTTGCTTCATGGGAGGAAAGGACCGCATGGCGGGGGTGGGCAGGTGTAAGGTGTCCCCCTTTTCCTGCCAAAGCTGCTGTTACTCACCTGTGCCACCAAGACAGCCTTTCTCCCTTTTCCCTCCCGCCTTCGATCTGAGCACAAGTGCGGGGTCCTTGGACAAGACGCTGCCAGGGCACGCAACTCATCCCCACGTCCAGGACGGCCGGAGGTCCTATCACCTCATACTGCCCACGCCCAGCCGTTAGCAGCTTCTGGAAATGTGTTTTACCCAGTTCTGGGCGGTCATCCCCTCCCTGGTGCTTGGCCACACCGCAGCCGTCCATGCCGTCGAGGCTCCATGGCCCTGGATGGATTTCAGGATGTAGAACCGTCCAGCCATCTCAGCTCGCTGGTCGTTTAGACAGAAGTTGTGTGTGTTCGTTCGTTTGCCTTTTGTGAATCACGAGGTCGAGGGCCGTGCTTTTCCCAGCTTTCCATATTACAGGCAAAGCACAATCTTTTTAGCTCTCTGAAAGGAATTTAAAAAGATGAGTGAGGTCTGAGCCCCAGCAAGGGTGAATGTGAATTGTTGGGGATTAATTGTAGCCATGAAAGCAATCCTTTTCGATCCCACCGAAATGCAACACAAAGGAAGACCCCTGAGCGGATATCTCATCGCTATTTGACAGATGGACACTTTCTCCATTTCAAATATCCACGTCTCTCGCTCCTTGAGAAAACATACTTTTGAATACTTTTCAACTTAAAGCATTTTAATTATATGACAAATTTTAGAACAACATAGACAATGAAGATTAGAAAAAAAAGGTTCAATTATTAAAGTCCTACCTCCCCCGGGGCGGCTGGCTGGCTTGGTTGGTGGAGCGTGTGGCTCTTGATCTGCAGGGTTCTGGGTTCAAGCCCCATGTTGGGTGTAGCGAATACTTAAAAATAAAATATTAAAAATATATATATCCTGGGGCGCCTGCATGGCGCAGTCGTTAAGCGTCTGCCTTCGGCTCAGGGCGTGATCCCGGCGTTCTGGGATCGAGCCCTACATCAGGCTCCTCCACTGGGAGCCTGCTTCTCCCTCTCCCACTCCCCCTGCTTGTGTTCCCTCTCTCACTGCCTGTCTCTCTGTCACATAAATAAATAAAATCTTAAAAAATATATATATCCTACCTCCCCAAAGGAAAAAAAATCTATCAATAATTAGAGAATCTTCCCACGTAACAGTAAACGTAAAAGTAACTGTTTAGCTATGGCTTTTGGAACACTAATGTAGTCCTCAATTTCTAAATAATGTCCAAACAGCATCTCCCAAATAACATCACTCTTACAAAAAAGGTACAATCTAAGCAAAATGTAATATCGGGAAATACGAAATCAGCTGCCGTCTGTCTGCCTGAACTACCGGTGGATTCCAGGCCGGAACTGGTAAGGTGCATATGTGTTTAGGGCTGACTGGTACACACCTTGCTCCTGCCCGTTATCTGACGGAAACCACGCCCAGATGTAAACCCTGTACCAGGGGCGGTTCCGTCTCCACCCCAGCTCCAAAAGCCACTCCGTCGCTCTCACCAGCCGGTCCACGACCTGTGGAACACGTCTCCCTATTTAAAAACCGATACTCGATTGCCCGGTGGATCCAGACCCTCTAAACCTGGGGAATGTGTTGTCATCTGAAGGGGTCTCTCTGCTCCTCCCACTGTCAAGGCGGCCAGACGCTGGGGTGCTGATGAGACCTCATGTGGGCTGAGCAGCAGAATTGGGGTTTTAATAAATGCTTGATACCGCTGAGCAACTCTTCTTTCCCGCAGAGGAAGTACTTCCCTGCACGCACAAAATCATTTCCCTTGGAAATAAGATACGCAGGGGGCTGCAACTTCCTTCAATTAGACCATGACCTCCTTTCTGTCGTTCGCAATTTCTCGTCCTTAATGATGGCTTTTTAACGAAGCTGCCGATGGGTAAGTGCTTAGATGGTTTGATGGTTCTGTGTCCATCGCCTTTTTTGTACGACTTGGATAAGTTCTAATAAGAAATATAACCACGACCCACTTGAAACCTAATGAACACAGAGCATGCATTTTATTTTCATTTTAACAAAAAAAAGGTAAATCTGAGCAGAGCACTTCTGCAAATCTTGAGTGAGGAAATTATGATTCTACATTTTGGTCTTGTAAAATTTTTGTGGGTCAGATCCAGAGCCATCATTACGATTAAAGTGACTGTTCTTGGGGGAAAAAAAAAAAAGATGAAATTTAGAAACTCTCGGGAGCCCAATGGCAAGGTAGGCAGCAGCTAACCCCAGAAGTTAATGCAAAATCAGAGGAGTTGATCACACGGGATGATTACAAATAATGATGAGAAGTGCTTTTGTTAGTAGCTAATTTTCCATGATTTTATTTAATTCTGTTTTTCCTGCGGTGGTTTTATTGATGTGCCGAAATGCTCTTGGCCACGAGATCGTAGATATTGTTAGGAGAGCAGAAGGTTGCATGTGCCCTTTTGCAGGCACCGGGGGTCATGTCTCCCCCTCAGCTGAGGAGCACCCCATTTTGCACCTCGAAGTCATGCATAGATTTCATTGTCCTACAGGCTCCCCATCGTCATCAGCGCTGTCAACCCTATGAACTTCCTTGTCCTCGGATCTCCCCCCATGGTCCCGGCTAAATCCTCATCAACCCCCAGACAAACAAAAGCAACACTGAGTCTATCACTAACCCAGTGGCTGGAAGCATCTTAACAGCCGTGAATGCGTGCACGCACATATGCTCGCATACACAGGATATGCGTGTGTATACTGGAACATGTGCGCATCTGTCTATGTAATATTCATTCACAAACATACAACACACGTGTTCTAAATAGACACGCTCACCCGTGTCAATACACAGCAGTGTATCTTTCCTACCGTCTTTGAAAGTTCTAAGACCAAAGTTGACCCACTCATACAACAAATACATCTGAGGACCGTCTATATGCCAGCTACAGTGTCACATTGCGTGATACGTGATAAAAAAGGCAAAAGCCCACTCTTCATGTCATTCCCAGTCACTAATGTTGGAGGGCGGTTGGATTTCGAGGGGCTTGAAGGGAGCACAAAGCAGGTGATGAAGAGTGTTCAGACGGCAAGAAGGGACAGGGTTGCTACTGGCAGCGGTAAATACTCGTGACACAGTGTGATGGTGGTGATGACGATGATGGTAATTCATATGGAAGGTTGTACCCCACATGCCCCTCCCCGCCCCGCTCCCAGTAACAGGGGACAAGAATGCTCTCTGCCCAGCAATGTCGGGCTTCACCATGGGCTGACTTTGGCCACTGGAATGCGGACAGGAACGCAGGGAGCCAGTGAGCGTGTATGTCAGTGTCCGCCAGCCCCCCGCTCCTGCACCCAGCACAGACCTGAGATGTGGGCTGCTGGGACACCCTCTCTGCAGGCTTCTCACCCCAGCCACACGGGTGTTTTGCATGTTCTTGGAGTGAGGGGGACATCCCACATTTCTTAAGAACTCATCTACTCGTCGCCAGCCCTTCTCCATCCATGTAGGGGCTGGAGGAAGGACTCCAGAGAAAACCCTCTTCTGTGTCCACCCCCACAGCTCAGCAGGATTCTGTATGGTGTGGCATTTGCTCACATCCTTGTAGGACGCTTCATTTATCACAGGTTTGTAGCCAGCCGTGCATATAATCTACCACAAATATTTATTCTGCGCCTTTTTTGTGCCGTGCATGAAACATGCAGTCTTAGGTACATGTGTGCTCTTTCTCCGTGATGCTTACATTCTGTAGAACGGCATTTTGACACATGAATGCCTGCCTGTGGGCTTCTGAGTCAGTGAGCATGACGTGGGTCCCGGGCTTTTATTTTTTATTTTTTTATTTTATTTTTTTTTAAGATTTTATTTATTTATTTGACAGAGAGAGAGACAGCCAGCGAGAGAGGGAACACAAGCAGGGGGAGTGGGAGAGGAAGAAGCAGGCTCCTAGCGGAGGAGCCCGATGTGGGGCTTGATCCCATAACGCCGGGATCACGCCCTGAGCCGAAGGCAGACGCTTAATGACTGAGCCACCCAGGTGCCCCATGGGTCCCGGGCTTTTAAAAACATGCCAGTGTCAACCGTTTTCATCATACTGTGATGTGCAGAAAACAGCTACCCTGAAAGGTGCTATTAACGTAGATGTTTATTGTCGACGATGAACGGGAAAGACCCACAATTGCGTCCAGTTTAAAAAAAAAAAGTTCATATCTGATGAAAATTACTGCTCCACGTATTGATTGCACACTTTCAAAACGAGGCCGTCTCCTGGAATGGAAACTTGCGGGGTTCGATATAAAGCGGTGGGTGTTGGAGATCCTAAGCGGAGAGCCTAAGAGCACTTTCCCGGTTGGAGGGATTCACTGTGCTGTCTGACGCCCACTGCCTGTCGCCTGCTTCCTGTCTGGCACGGAGAAGTTAGTTAATAAATGGTTTTACATACCTGTGTCGAAGTCAAAGCAGCACTCGATATCTGGCCCATCTGTTCCTCCGGCAAGGGTTTGTTGAATACCAGAGTGGAACCTGACGCTGTTCGCAGGTATCCGTCTCCCTCTCCTTCCGAGAACACAGCGGGGTTATCGGATTGACCCTGTTGTAGTGAGGCGAGGCCGTGTGAATTGCTTGAGTGGGTAGAAAGTGTAAACGAGAGCTTGGATGTGTCCGGACTCTGCAGCTCTCCCCTCTGCCTCCGTGACTATGAAAGCTTGTTTCAGATTGAACACAACAGTAAACAAGCCTCCACGCTAAGGGCACTGAAACCTGATGAAAATGCCCGGGGGCGCCGGGTCGCTCAGTCGGCTAAGTGTCCAACTCTTGATTTCGGCTCAGCTATGATCTCGGGGTCGTGGGATTGAGCCCCGTGTCGGGCTCTGTGCTCAGCATAGAGTCTGCTGGTCCCTCTCCCTCTGCTCCTCCCTGCCCCCCCTTCCCGCTCGCGCACGCTCTCTCTCTCAAAGAAACAAACAAATAAATCAAATCTTCAAAAAGATAAAAAAAAATAAATGTATCTGTGTTTGTGTGTGTCTAACAGAAAGTCTATCAAAATGGCAAGAGTGGTTTTCATCTTGGTGTTGCGATTAAGTCAGATAGTTCTTTCCTTCTTTGTATTGTCAGTGTATTTCCCAAATTATCTTGAATAGATATGTATTGCTTGCATGTTCAAAAGGAAGTCATGTATCATGTATTAACATTGCTTTTATTACTACGCCTCCCACTTAGCTGTGAGGCGTGGGGTCTTTGCTGCTGGGACGTACTTGAGCAGAGCCGTTTGCGCACTGACGTCGGGAGCTGGCTTGACAAATGAGGCCGTTCTCAGGAAGAATCCCACCCGTCCGCACACTCCCAGGCGTCAGGAGAATCCGGGAATTCCCATAGCACCTGCAGGTCTGCAAGGGGCCCATGGTCTACATCTGGTAGGGACACAGGAGGAGCAAAGAGCGAGGTGACTCTCGGGGTGAAATTCAGCCCTCCTTCCGAAGCATCACGGAAACAAATTGGCAACTGGGCATGATTTGTCCATGTAGACGACTAAATGTGAAACATTTTAAAAAGAAATTTATTTTTTTTAATGAATGACAAATAGAGATCTGGTAGTTGGACCATCTTTTAACCCCTGTATTACATCCCTACCTGCTGAAGGGTGGTCCTTACACAGTGGAAACCGCCAGATACCAGAGTTGAAACTTTGTAGGGTATGCATTTGTCGGAAGTGAAGGATATTGTTCTTTTTACGTGAATAATGCCAACTGATAATTCTGAAGGTCATTTTATAAACATAAACTGCCATTTATTCTTACGTGCAAATTGTGTGGGGGTAACAAAGGGGGGTAATTAAACTTGCCGACGTGGCTCTAAACAGTCTACAAATACCTCTGACTTTCTTCTTCTTCTAAGCAATGAGTAGCCTAACAGAATTACTTGTCTGACAACTGCCCTGTGAACTCGGTTCATCAAACTTACTGCGTTTGTTCATGCTTTTGAAAATAGGGTCACAGGTGGTTGGCAGATGGGCAATTCAGTTTCCCAGATGCAGGTGCTTTCATACAGAGTAATCCCACCCCCATTTAAAAGATGCTGTGTTATCTTCACAATTGCTTCTGAATTCCAATCACATTTTGCTCAAATAAGATAAATAATGACAGATAACTTAGAAAGCAAATGACAATCTACATTAATAATAAAAAATGTTTAAAGAGCTATGTAGGATGCCGAAGGGTGGCCCTATCTGCAGAACACAGACTTTGTTTATCATACGGCTTTTTGGGGGGAGTACTTTTAGGTTAGGAGCATAGACGTGGGATCATGGCTCCTGAGAAGGAGCTCACGAAGCACATCCTCCACTCGTTCTGTCCGAGCAGTTTACCGTGTAAACTCCAAAAGCACCGGGGCCCCTGGGCGGCTCAGTCGGCAAAGCGTCTGCCTTCGGCTCAGGTCATGATCTCAGGGTCCTGGGATCGAGCCCCGCATCGGGCTCCCAGCTCAGCGGGGAGTCTGCTTCTCCCCCTCCCCTCTGCTCATGCTCCCTCTCTCTCGCTCTCAAATAAATAAATGAAATCTCTAAAAACAATTCCCAAAGCATTTCCAACTATACATTTGAGAAGGACTCCGCCGATTCCCTAGGTTTCCTAATTTTTAAAATTACGGAATAAGGCCCAGTGTTACTCATATTGTCATCCGGTCAGAGGTGATGAGAAAGAATTTTTGAATAATTACCATGTGTTAAGTCATTTATAAATGTCCTGGGTTCTCCTGAGCCATAATTTGGAAGAACAGATTTTTGTTCTACCATTCCCCCAGCAGCTCCTGACGGGGTGCTCGGAAATCAGGACACCACCGTTTGAGACCCAGGATTCCCCATACTTATAAAATAAATCCTTTCTACAATGTGACTCAGCTCCGATTGGCCCACAGTGCTTACTGCCTTAACAACCCATCCCTTATAAGCTTCTTCTCTTCCCAGGCTCCTTCTCTACTCCCCCACCAGCATTTTGTGATAATACTTCCCAAAGAAACTATTTTCACTTGGACCCTCATTTCAGGGTCTGCTTCTAGGGGATGGCAACCTAAGACAAATTGGACCCATCACTTGGCTAGTTAGGAGAACAGAGTGCCCCTTACTACCCCAGGTTAGGGGGAGATTGAAATTAAAATACACAAATAACCATCTAAAAAATTATCTCCCTCGTGTCTAAACAATTGAACTCTTAACTCTTCAAACTTTCATACATTCTTAGTTTTTATTTATAGCCTTTACAAGCGGTTGCCTACCTTCCTGTGGAAAGAAGGGGTTCTTAGTACCCATTGTTTGGTTGAACCAGAAAGAGCGCCTCATATAATCCTATTAGAGGAGTAAGGATATAATAAAAACATTCAGACTCCCCAAATTGGCCTCTCTCTACCTCTCTTTCTTTCTCTCTCTAATCTTGTTAGAAGAATAAGACTAAAATAGAAACCTAGACTCTCTCTCTCTCTCTCTCTCTCTGGAAAGAGAAGGAGAAAAAGAGAAAGAGAGGGGGCGAGAGAAAGCGAGAAGAAGAGATGGAGATGTGCAAATATAGAGACGTAAAGTAGAGTTGAAGTCTATCGATCTCTCTTCCCCAACTGTGATCTTTCGCTGTGAGAGAACCACCATCCAGACTTTGATGTTCTTCGCTCCCAGAAACTTTATTTAGCAGTTCGGGCGCTCAGGGTCATAAGGACTTAAAGCACCAGCAACATGAATTCAAAGCATCCACGAAGGGGAGATTACAAATCTGGAGGCACAAAAACCAGACTGAATGGATCTTAATATTTCATAAGGGACTTAATCTATTTCATTACATTTTATATTAGTTGTTCTAATAAATCTTTTCTCATCAGCAGTCCTGACAAATTTAATAGGCTTTAGAAATAATTGGTCAATATCAACTGTTCATAAATTCTCTTCAACTTTGGAAAGAGCCCCAGTACTTACTTTTGGGCTATCCTCTTGCAAACAATCCATAATTCCCAATTAGCCTTGGTTAAAACCGTGACAGGTATTTCATTCTGGCAAATGACAAGTTTTGCTTGGATGTGAAAAAGCAAGTTAAGTTCTCTATAATTATAGGTTTCGAGAATACTAATTTCAGTGTACCTGAGCCCCAGGGCAGGAAATGACTACGAATATTTTTCATGAAAAGTGCTCTATGGAGGGGAAAAAACCCAAGTTTAGAGGAACAACTGAAATGTGAATCAGGAGCTGTAATTCTGTCATTTCTTTTACGAGCTTTTTTCCCCACCAAACATCCGGTAATATCAAGCGTGCTAAGTGTTCCTAGCCTCTCACCTGTGGGGCACACCTGTTCAGCAAATGCAATGTGCTGACTCGTCCTTAAGATGCATCAATGGCTTTCTCTCGTCAACTTTGAAAAACACTACCAATTAAGTTTTGACTTCTAATAAGCACGTGACATGGACGTTAAAAAAGGCTCAGTTCCTTCTTTGAACTCCGAGACTTTGATCACAAAATCTACCTGACACCATATTATTATTTGAAATGTTCTAGCAAATAAGACAACAAATTAGCACTTAGGGAGCCAAGGGAGAGACATACAGCTGACCCTTGAACAACACAGGTTTGAACTGCACGGGTCTGCTTACATGCAGATTTTTTTTTCAATCAACAGAGTCCAGGACTGTAAATGTATTTTCTCTTCCTTGGGCTTTTTAAAAATTACATTTTCTAGAGGCTCCTGGGTGGCTCAGTTGGTGAAGCATCTGTCTTTGGCTCAGGTCGTGATCTCAGGGTCCTGGGATCGAGTCCCGTGTCAGGACCCCTGCTCAGAGGGGAGTCTGCTTCTCCCTCTCCCTCTGTTGCTCCCCCTGCTTGTGCTCTCTTACGTTCTCTGTAAAATAAGTAAATAAAATCTTAACAAAAATAATATTTTCTGTATTTCTAGCTGAGATTATTGTAGGAATACAATACGTGATACATAGAAAATGCGAAATATGTGCTCGTCAACTGTTTCTGTTATTGGGAAGGCTTCAAGAGGAGGCTCTTAGTAGTTCGGTTTTGGGGGAGTCAGAAATTATCCATGGATCTTCAACTGTATGGGAGGGTAGGCACCCCAACTCCCATATGGTTCAAGAGTCAACTGTATTTTATCATGTTTTTATTTCTAACTTACAGGTCAAGTTAGATTTTTTTTTTTTTGGAACAGATTTTTCCCTTTCACGAGCTAGAGAACTTTCTTGTAAACCAGCTTTAAGTTTTTCCAGCATTTTTAGGCAGATCCAAAAGCTTTAGGTGGAAACGGCAAGTCTCCAATATCGATTTTGGAGCATAAACATTCAACGTGAATATACAAAAACTACATTCTAAATAATATTCTGGTATTTTAGAATAAGACATTGAATTGCAAAGTCGTAACTTTGGGGGGAAATTTGAAATATAAATTTTTTTTTTAAAAGAATTAAGACCTCACTCCCAAGTGAGACCACCGGGTACTTCCTGCTATGTGTCCTCATGGGCTCCAGGAAAACTTTGGGTTTACAAGGTGTTGGTTTCATGGAACAGAAACAAGGTTGCAGAGGGTTAGCAGGTAGAGCCGAGGTTGTGTGGTCAAAGCCTAGTGGGAACATTGAAAATCAACTCACTTATTTTCTGAAGAGGTGCATCACTCTGCTGTACGTTGTCTGCTTTCGAACATTTCAGGAAACACAGGAATACCCAAGGACACGTTCCCCTGAGTCTTCCCAGGCAATGTCACCACACAACTCCAGAAAACTCCACCGTAGTATCATAAATTTTTTCCTGATCTCACAATCTCCCTACTGGGGTTTCCTGAGACCCTCAAGGGTTTCCATGGTCCCATTTGAAGAAGTGCTGTTTCCAAACGTACAGCTGAGGGGTCCTGAATAAGCCAAAATGCTGCCTTCCATTTACAGTTGACCCTTGACCTTGCATGCACCAACCGTCCTCCCTTGCACCGTCAGATTTCCACATGTGACATTTGATTTCATCAGAACATCACTGCTCGTAGCCTACTGACAGGAAGCCTTACCAATAACATATATAGTCGATTAACACACATTTTGTGTGTTCTGTGTATTATATGCTGTATCCTTACCATAAAATAAGCCAAAGAAAAGAAAATGTCATTAAGAAAATCATAAGAGGGGCGCCTGGGTGGCACAGCGGTTAAGCGTCTGCCTTCAGCTCAGGGCGTGATCCCGGCGTTATGGGATCGAGCCCCACATCAAACTCTTCCGCTATGAGCCTGCTTCTTCCTCTCCCACCCCCCCTGCTTGTGTTCCCTCTCTCGCTGGCTGTCTCTCTCTCTCTCTGTTGAATAAATAAATAAATAAATAAATCTTAAAAAAAAAAAGAAAATCATAAGAAAGAGATGATACATTTACTGTACCGTATTTATCAAAAAAATAGCTGTGTTATTATAAGCGGACCCACATAGGGTTAAATAGGGTCAAGTGTATGTGATTTCTGTGCGTGTTTTTGTCACATCCAAGAACGCACTCGTTTCCTACAATATTCCTGTATTCCTGTGAATATTGCAGGCAGAGATCATAACCACTTCCTGGGTGTGAAAAGTGAGGTCCCAGAGTCTGCCCGAGTTTCCTACAATATTCCTGTATTCCTGTGAATATTGCAGGCAGAGATCATAAACCACTTCCCGGGTGTGAAAAATGAGGTCCCAGAGTCTGCCCGAGTTTGCATGCCTAGTAAGCATCTCCACCAAGACAAAAGCCCAGATTTCCAGAGTCCAGATCTAATGCTCCTTCCACATACTCTTTCTCTTCCCAACATTTATCTCATCCAGGATAGATGTTAAATATGCGTACGTGATGTCAGATCTCAAAATCAGAGCAGAAACGTAACAGGAAGACCCAATTAAGAAGACACGGAGGTGCACATAAAAATGCAAGCAGCAAAGTTAGACGCGCGTTCTCTTTTCTCCTGACTTGAAGAGACCCATCATTCCTTTCCCTAACCTCTCCCAGAGCTAATTGATCGTCTCCTGAGTTGTAAAATATTTCCAGCCTGTCTTTCTTCCTCTGCAGCCCTCCCCATCACCCACCCCATGACACACATGCATCTACCTGCCACTTTTTCTAGAAAATATGTTTTCAGGTCCTGCATAATTATTCCCATCTTAGCTCATGCCTTCCTCAGGTCTTAGAAATGTCAGCCAAGAGAGAACGAAAAGCACAGCAAAGATATTTTTTTTAAAGATTTTATTTATTTATTTGACAGAGATAGAAACAGCCAGCGAGAGAGGGAACACAAGCAGGGGGAGTGGGAGAGGAAGAAGCAGGCTCCCAGCAGAGGAGCCTGATGTGGGGCTCGATCCCAGAACGCCGGGATCACGCCCTGAGCCGAAGGCAGATGCTTAACTGCTGTGCCACCCAGGCGCCCCACAGCAAAGATATTTTAAGTAACCTCCTTCTGTATCTGACCTTTGTCACCTTTATTCTCAAAGAATTAAGAAAAAAAAACACAAATAAACAGAAAGCAAACATACAGTACATAACCCAGTGCAAATTCACTTCCTTCAACAAGAAATGGTTTAGAAAACGATAATTTAGAGATAATATTTAAAAATGATAACCCCTGCATTTGCCGTTCTCTGAAGTATCTCGCAGGATAAGACCAACGATGATATATTTGGAGGAACTATATGAGTCATAGCGATTGTTAGTAAAGTTCACTGTCAAGTAAAATATATCGAGATGCTTTCTGTAGACTCTTAAAGGGGTAAATAACTTTATAGAGGGCGTGGGACTTACAGGAGCCCATTCCTGAAACGGAAAAATTACATTGAACAAAATAAATCGTTATAGTTGGATTGGACAAAAACGTTTGAAAGATAAGCTTCCTTTGAATAGTGGGAATTGTCATCGTGGTACGTCACTGCATCTGAAGGGTAACTTCTCCTTGAGGACACAGCAACACAGAAGGAAAAGTCTCCAACAAAACAGAAGGGGTTGGTCAAACAACCTGTCAACGGTCCCCCATAATGTGAGTTTATCATGTTTTCTATAGAAGAAGCGATGCACAGGAGACCTGGGGAACGGCCAGACCTTGGATTACCTTGCAGAAAACTTTGCAGGCAGTCAGGAACATCTGGGCCAGTAAATAACCAGGACAAAATAAGTAGCTTTGTTGATCTGGAGAGATTTAAACGGGCATAACGAGCTGCAAATAAGACAGGAAGGCACTGAAAGAATTTAAAGAAGGGCAAGGTAATTAAAGTCAAGTGGAGCAGGGAAAATATGCCAATGGCTGTGAGCGGTCATATTTCCTGAAGAACTCTCCCCCGATGTGGCTACACAGCAACATTCAAGTGAAATCCCTGAACGGGAATCTCTTGAGGGTAAATGAAGAAAGACTTTTCTGGAACCACATAGATGGAAAGGTGGAAGTGGACAAGGATGTCTTGGGTAAAATAATAATAATAATAATAATAATAATAATAATAATAGAAATTGTGATAAGAAAAACCACTTCCTAATGAAGTAACAGAGCTAACAAGTTTTTTAAAAGCCCCTTAGAAGCCAACATAGACCCACTAGCTTTGTGTTTAAGCTCGTGAACTGTAAGCAAAATAAAGCCATTTGGATTCTCAGACCCATTTATTCGTATTTTACCCAAAGTTGCAATGGAATTGATTACTTGCTCCGGGAATATTAATGGGCTCTCAGTACAGCCTAGCTATGGACCAGGTGCTAGACAAACAAGGGAGAAGAGGTCCTTCCCCTTTGGAATTCATATTATAGGAAATAAATTTTCCCAGGCAAACATCGGTTGCAAGAAGCAAATCTGCACATGTGGAACTCATTTCAAGAAAACATCCTGAGAGCGATAAAAAGTGACAGCACATGGTAGTGAAATTGGGAAGGAAAACTTTACAAAAACCAAAGAGAAGAATTCAAGAAGGTTGCTTGTCCAAGGTCAAGTCATAAAGGAGCCAGCAGGATCAGAGCGTTCACTCCTGAGACATCAGTGCATCCGACGCTTGGACCCAACCAGATAGCCAGTGTTTATAGGGAAGATCCACAGTGACACACACACGTCCACGCAAACACACTCACACACAGTCACTCACTTACCGACCCACACACGCTATCATATATCCATCATGTCCTCCTTAAAGAACAAGAAAGCAGAACACATTTTGGAAGAATGACCATAAACACGGTCGAAATAACATTTGGTTGCTCCAAGAGTCTATGAACGGTTGGGGTAGAACAGAATCAGGAGTTTTTAACACTGGTGGGTGCACGGGTTTCCCTAGCTTTCATCGGACCTTGGTTTTGCTCCTGGGCAGCTACATAAGGGGCGCTACGTTTCAGTGGGAACGACGACCTTCCCCGTGTGGCTTGATCAGTGAGGCAGATGTCCCAAGCTGCATTCCCCAGATCATTGCAGGCCGCACGGCAGGGAGAAGCAGGAGCCAGAGCGGGGGCGGTAGGAGAATGAACACATGACTCAACCTCATTTAGAGGGTGGATTTTAGGAAAAGAACCCACAATGTCTTGGGTGGGATACAAAGCCTGTCATTGGCTCTTGACTCCACCATCCAACGGTTGCCTAGATGTTCCCCGGGCTCTCCTAGCACCGGAGGAAACGCATTTGGAAGGATGGCACGAAGGGGCTAATGTCTGCCCAGAACATAGTTTCAGACGAAAAATGATTCCGGTCACTGGAGGACTCATTTGCAGAAACGGACTTTCAGCGGCAAGTCCATTGGAAATTTTGGTAAAAGTCTGAGCCGGAGAGATGCCCCTTGGAATCTCAAGTTACTAGAGAGAGCTCCCCACAGCAAATTACAAAATACCGTCTGATTTTCTGTATCACTTTTGCTGCTCCTGAAATCCAGAAAAGGGAGCAGAGCTGACAAGTGCCTTCACGAGACCCTTAAGCATCCGTTGGAGGGGCACGTTTGCCCACCCCCGTGTGAGGACCTGTACGAATGTCAGGTGTTCACAGCCCAGATGTGCTTTGCTGTGCTTTCTGCGTTCTGACAATTGTGCTTCTGTCACCTTCGGGTAGATGAAATTAGTCTCCTGTGCGTGGCATCTCTCCAGCTTCTCCTAACTCCTCTTTCGTTAGGGAGGTATACGGCAATCATTGCAAAATTAAAATAAAAGTTTGGCTTCCCGGTAAATTATAAATGGTGACTCCTAAGACAGGAAAGGAAAGGAAAGCTTTAGGGGGAAAAATTAGGTACATGGAGTAAAACAAAGCAAGACTAAAAATTTCAAACACTGGATACAAAATTCACACAGTGGCTGCTTTATCATGTGCAAGACTGAATTAACCACAGCTAATTGGATATTTTTTTTCCTTTGATCATTTCTTTCTTCTCCCTCTTCGTTCATTAAAAACTGCAAAGTGAAGAAAGAGTCAGGGAAAGGGAGGGAGGGAAGGAGGGAAAGAAGAATGGAAGGAAGGAAGGGAGGGAGGAAGGAAGGGAGGAAGGAAGGTCTTCCCTACAATATATTGCTTTCAATTTCATCAATAAAAAGTATATAATTTTTCAGTCATTTAATATGAATCTTGCAAGTCATAATAAAATTTGTCTTGTAAAGAATGTATCCTTTTCTTTGAAGTTAGTGACAGCTAATAGGATGAAAATAGTCATAAACAGAAAAATGTGAAGAGAGTCAAAGTATATAATAATTATTTTAATTTACAAGCTACAATAATTCTTTCGCTCACTGGGGGAGCTAAATATCAAAAGCATGCTCTTATTTCCCTGCTGAGTTGATGGCATATAGAAAATGAAAATATTACTTATTTTTAACAAGCTCATTAATCATGGTGCAGTGTTACCATGTTAAGACCAGGGATTAGGTCTAGTTATCATTTCTTGGCATAAAATCCATTCAAGAAATATATCTTTAGAATGAAAATGTACTTTATGAATACATTATGTATATATTTGGACCTTTTGCCTCTGCTCCACAGGACTTCAGGGAGCCAAGTTATGCAGGTGCCTTGATTGAAATGGATTTGGGGTGTGGTCAGGGCATTGAAGGTCACAAGGAATCTATGCATCAAGCAAGTGTAGATGGAAAAAAAATAATTTAATATGTTTTTACATTCTTATTCTTGTTTCCCTCCCTCTCCATAAAAGCTGGTTTTATAAACACACTATACCTACTAGGAAAAAAAAAATTGATTTTGTCATCATGAACCCTCGACGTTGCCTTTTTTTGTATTTTATTGGCAATTAAGAGGCACTAAAAGCTGAGAATGCATCATAATGGAATAATCAAGAAATTGGTAGTAATCATATGGGGCAGAAAATAAATTAAAAGATTGCATTTTGCAACGCATTATAATGTTGCCTATACGGTATTAAACGATTCAGATAAAAATGTTTAATACTCAGTGAATCAGTTTTCAGTAAAATGCAGAAGTTAACATTTCCCCCCACCCCTTCCCAAACACCACTACCATAAGAATATTGATTTTATTCTTAAGGCACACACCCAAGGGCAAAGGAAAAAGGATCTGGGTACTAGAAACAACTCTTGGAAGGTGCTGACAGTGGGAAAGCTATCCCTACAGGCATGGGGAGGGATGGGGTGCCAAAGGGCAGTGGGCTTCTTCCTGCTCGGTGCTGCACCCCACCCCAGGCCCGCGCCCCAGGCCCGCGCCCCTCTCCGAGTGCCAGTTCCTCTCCACGGATAGTTCAGTAGAGGCTCAGGCACAGCGTGCGCCCCTCCCTGCGCACCGTCCAGGGCGCACTGCGCGGGCATCCCAGCCCTCTTCCAGCTCTGCTCCAGGAGGATGGCGGCCAGTCCAAGACACTGCAGACAGGAGCCTGAAAGTTCCTGCTCTGAAGAATCTGGCCAGAGGAAACTTTAGTTAAAGTGGCCCATATTAGGGCTTCCGTAATAAAACCACCAACCCATCGCTGGTACAGATGCCCGCGGAGGGTGCACTGCGCATGTGCTCTGCAGTATGGTTACCGCCCGCCCGCAGTCAGGGATGGACAAGAATCAGCCCACAAATGGGGACATCAGCATTTGTGAATGGTGCTTCAAGAAAACAAAGCAGGAATAACAACCTGGAAGAAGGGGAGACTAGGAAAGAAGACTCGGTCAGAAATAGCAAAGAATCAAGACATAGAAACATAAGCATGCAATTGACAGCTGTGGAGAGGAATTAAAATACCAAAGGAGTAAAAAGTGATTGCCTCTGGGTTGAGGGAAATGGATAAAAGGTAAGGAGTCTGTTTTTCTTTAATAAGCGTGTTTGGGTTATTTCCACTTGAAATCTTCTGGATATGTGCATGGATAATTTCGATTTTCAAAAAACATAATGAATCATGCCAATTTTTCTTTCTCATCTTTTTCTGGGCAATATACATTCTGACATCAAAAGTCCCCAACTGATGGGCAAGTATGTACGATTCCTACTCTGCCAACATACACCATCACCTGAAGACCGAAATGGAGCAGAGCCTGATAGACCTGCCCCGTCCACAGTGAGCGTGAACCCCAGTGTCAGGGGCCCCAAGCCCACCCCAGCTGCAGTGATTGGCCAGGAGAACTCACGGGACTCAGCATAGAGTCGACTCACGGATGTGGCAAAAAAGATACAAAGCAAAATTAACAAACGGAAAATGTGTATGAGGTGAAGTCTGAAGGAAGCCAGGTGCAAACTTCTAGAATCTTCTCCGAGGACAGTCACAAGAGAAGCACTTAATTCCTCCAGCAGCATGTGATAACATGTCTGAAATGTCATCTACCAGGGAAGCTCACGAGGGACTCATCAAGGTTTTTATACGGGGCTGGTCACGTAGGCATCTCTACTTGGCGTGACCCTAATCCCAGACCCACAGAAGGAACACGGGTTGTCAGCATAAACTGTACTGTTTGGATAAATGACTGTGACACAGTGAGCCATTCTTACCAAGGAACAGTTGGAACCCTCCTGAAATCCAGTTCCAAGATGCCATCTAAGAGCCAGCCTTGCAAACTGGCCTTTCAAAGGACAGCCGTCTCCGGATTGTTAGGCTCTTTCTTCACCCAAGATGTGTGGAAGCTCAGGGAAGAAACTTAACTTTCATTTCCACTGGACATAAAACTGGAAGACTGTGATCCTGGAACTGCAGGCAGCCCATATTGCCTTCGCTAAAATGAAGTGTGTCTTTTTGGAATGGACACAACAGAAGAAAAAAATGGGAGATGATAAGGGAGAAATCATATCCTTCCGAGGCCCTAGATACAACCGTACCTGCAGCTCAGACTTCCCTGGGTGCTTGTTTCGTGAGCCAATAAATTCCCTTCTTTTGTCTAGGCCTGATGCATTTTTTTAGCTTACAGAAGAAAGAGACATAATTTATTTATCCCGTATAGTCAGGACCCCATATGATTTATGGTTCTTAGAAAGGAGACGACCTTGAAGAAAGGTTTGGAGAAGAAAGGAGAAGGAAAAGAAGGAGGAAGAAGAAGGTTGTCAGGGATGAGAGTGAGGATGAAATTTAGGTTGTTGCTGAAATCCCAGAACCAGGAAGGTTTAATGGGCAGCCTGAACATCTCCGAGGAAATCGTGTTCTTCCCCCAGAGGACACCACCCACTAAATAAAATACACTGTCAGCTCCGTTGATAGATCTGAAGCTGAAATGCTACCTTTAAAGTATTAGAAAACACTATTTTTTAATCGGATTGTGAATGATACAAAGCTTTGTGGCTTGTTCTGGGCTGATACCCTAGAGAAATCATTTCTAAAAACACTAATGAATTAGATTTCATGCTTCAGGAGAACCGTTAATGGTGGATTCCTATCGGATCTGGGGTGGTGGATATTTATAACCTTAATACAAATGACCTCTGCATTAGGCAGTGGCCCTGGATTTTTGTCTGCCACACGAGAGAAGAGGAAGGAAATCTAGGCTTGTATTCCAGCCAAATGTCTTTTAGAAAAAAAATGAAACTGGGGAACCTGGGTGGCTCAGTCTGCCTTCAGCTCAGGTCATGATCCCAGCGTCCTGGGGTCGAGCCCCATACTGGGCTCTCTGCTCAGTGGGGAGTCTGCTTCTCCCTCTCCCACTGCCCCTCCCCCTGCTTGTGTGTTCGCTTGCTCTCTCTCTCAAATAAATGAATAAATAAATAAAATCTTTTAAAAAATCAAACAATTGATTCCAAATGAACCAATGTTCAGAAACACAGATGTGGAAAGTGGCTGAAGGAAGTTCCTATTTACCAAACTTGAGAAACACTTAGACTCCTTTCAAAAGGTTACGTAACATTTGTGATATCCTAAGAGCGATTCTCACCATGCTAGCGTGGACAGTCCTGAAGTACTAGACGTTCGTTCACTGTCGGGCTGTGGCAGGTGTCACAGAGCGTCAAGAGAGAAGAGTTAACACAAAAGCGTGAGGGTGACCCCCTGGGGGTGAATGAGAAAGTTAGTGTACTACAGGGTACTTGCCATTCACATCCAGTCAAAAACGAGCCCAATAAGGCCAAAGTTGCCACAGATTCCTAGACATCCGGATTTTGTATGAAGTCTCTGGACTTTTAAAAGTTTGCAACTAATTCAGAATGTTACATTGTGCCCAGTAAAGAGAACACCTTTTAACTCATAGAATATCGTACGTAAACCATAGTTCAATTAGAGATTTTCTTAAGATTTTTTTTTTTAAAGATTTTATTTATTTATTTGACACAGATAGAGACAACCAGCGAGAGAGGGAACACAAGCAGGGGGAGCGGGAGAGGAAGAAGCAGGCTCATAGCGGAGGAGCCTGATGTGGGGCTCGAACCCAGAATGCTGGGATCACGCCCTGAGCCGAAGGCGGACGCTTAACCGCTGTGCCACTCAGGTGCCCCAAGATTTTATTTATTTATTTGAGAGAGAGTGTGAAAGTGAGAGAGCACAAGTGGGGAATGGGAAGGGGCAGGGGGGAGAAGCAGACTCCCCACTGAGCGGGGAGCCCGAGGACCCCGAGATCATGACCTGAGCTGAAGGTAGATGCTTAACCAACTGAGCCCCCCAGGTGCAAATTTAAACCTTGAAGATTAATTTTACTGGCCATCACAGTCCGTCTCGTGTGACTTGCTCACGGAGTGCACTTCGTAATGTGTATTCGGTTTTTCAGTTGTGGAGTTAAGTTTTCAAACAATTGGAATGTGCTGGCGCGATCGCCTCCAAACCTCACAGACTGCCCCGTGCGTTAGACTCGATCGTCACTATCAGTGAGTACAGAGGAGGACAGAGGGGCTCACGTGGGTGGACTGTCTCACCTGAGACTGTGCAGCTGAATGGGGAGGAGGGGGGCTTGAGCCCAGGACCCTAAATGTCAGGATCTTTCCTAGAATTCGCTGTGTCTGCCCTGCCCCTCTCCGCCTGCAGTGCCCACCACACAAGGTACCAGGTGGGGGCAGAGCGAGGGAAAGAGTGAAAACCAACAGCCCTGATGTCCCTGGTCTGCGGGCACTGGGAATGCGTGTAAGCTTGATTAGACATCGCTCGGGTCCGGTTCTTCCCTCTTGTCCTGGGACTGGGACCTGGATCTCATGACCCTTCTGAGTCTCAGTTTCCTTGTATTGAGCGGAGACAGTGGTGGCTTCCTTATTTGCTCATGCAGGTCACGATCAAATGGAGGCGGTGTCGATGTGAAAATGCTAATGGTACCAAATATGGTGTTATATCAGCATAAGGAGTGAATGTGGGAGGGGGCGATCACCGTCTCTCTTTCGGCAAACAAGATCATACATGCAAAGAGTAGTGACGTGTGTGGAGTTCAAAGCAAATTACGGGTTATGTCTGAAGTGTTGCTGAAACTAGACGACCATCCTAAGTGATTTGGCAAAGATTCGAAATACCTGAAAAATAACAAATTCTTCCGTAGAGGCAAAATGCCTCCAAAGAATTGAGTGTGTCGTTTCAGATCTAGGTCCTATAGCGTTGTCAAAGAAAGAACCCTCCCCTCAAAAATCTTAGTTCTTAAACCGGTGATTCTCAATGGGGGGGAGTGATATTTCTCCCAGGAGAGTTTGGTAATGTCTGGGGACCCTTTATCACACCTGGCTGGAGAGTGTTCCTGGCATCTAGTGGGTAGAGGCTGGGGATATTTTAAACATCCAAGATGCACAGGACAAGCCCCCAAACCAAAACTTACCCCACCCAAAATGTCCATAGTATCAAGGTTGAGAAACCCTGTTTTATATCAGAAATGCAGGACCCAGAGCCTGTGTCCTCTGAAAACTTGTATTTCTTTTTTTTAACTTAATTTATTTTTTATTTTATTTTATTTTTTATAATAATTTTTTATTATATTATGTTAGTCACCATACAGTACATCCCTAGTTTTTGACGTAAAGTTCCATGATTCATTACTTGCATATAACACCCAGGGCACCATGCAATACGTGAAAACTTGTATTTCTGTGCTTCGTGTCAAACACCTTCTCTTAACACCAGGAGGCGCATCTTCTAAAGAGCAGACCGACTGAGGCCTTTGTCACTGGGAAGTTTATCACCTACCGCCCTCCACCTCCCCGCCCCAGGGACAACCCAGGGATCTTGTCCCTAAAGGACAAGAGCCGTGCAATGACCATAGAGTCACTGCACGGAGCGCCATAACTTAGTCCTCTGAGAATGACCAGGACTGAAACAAATCAGAATGCTGCTGACCCAGCCTCAGGAAGGACGGTGACCCACACCATTGTGGAAATGTGCACCTGTACCTTTAAAACAGTCTCTCGTTTGGAAACCTATCTGGGCAGGAAGGACCAGGAATCTATTAAGTCAGACACATTCCCTTTAAATAAAATGGAAATAGGGTCTTTGAGACATTACTGGCTATCTCAGGAGATAATGCTTACATCTGCATCAGCTGATGCCATGTGACCACAGAAAATGCCCTGAAATTTGGTTTCTTTTACCAAGGTTTGGTAAATTGCCAGCATTAAATAAACATTTGCTGAATTAATGAATGAAGCTTCTCCTATACATATTCTCAAATAGGTCAGATTTTTCTTTTTTATTAAAGAGAAGTCAGAAATCAGGGTTTAGAGATGAAATCCTTTAATATTTAAAGGATGGCAAAAATATATTGTATGGCTGAAAAAGAAACCTCTTCTGGTCAAAGACAGAGTGAAACCTCAGGATTAAAGCATAAATACTTGTGGGTTTTTTCCCCCTCAAAACAAAGTACTGTTATGTTTAAGCATCATTAGTTGCAAAGAAGAAGATTGACTCTGCTTAATTTAATCAGGAAAGGACTTAGTAAGGAATACTAGGAAGCTCTAGAATGGTTCCAAGCAAGGGCAGAGGAAGTTCTTGCTTAGTGACGCGTTTCTGAGACGCTCCAGAGAACCAGGTTGACAAAGGAAGAATGAAGGTGGGCAGAGCTATGAGATGGGCAGGAACACAGGATGGGAGGGGCTATGATCTAGGAGGAACTACAATGTGGGAGGAGCTATGATGTGGGAGGTGCCGTGGATTAGAGGGGCTATGGTGTGGAAGGAACTATGATGTAGGAGGAGCCAGGGGTGGGAGGGGCTACAACATGGGAGGAGCTGTGGTGTGGGAGGAGCCATGGAAGGGTGGGGCTATGATGTAGGAGGAGCTATGATGAGGGAGGAGCCATGGGCGGGAGGGGTATGGTGTGGGAGGGGCTAATGTGGGAGGAGCAATGATGTGGGAGGTGCCATGGGTAAGAGGGTCTATGGTGTGTGAAGGGCTATGATATGAGTGGAGCTATGATGTGGGAGGAGCCATGGGCAGGAGGGATATGGTGTGGGAAGGGCTATGATGTGGGAGGAGCTATGATGTGGGAGGAGTCACGAGGTGGAAGGAGCCATGAATGGGAGGGAACCATAATAGTTATGACACCTGGAAAACCACTACCACCACCATTGACCTAAGAAACGTGCTGCACCTTTGCCACTGCTGTATAACGTGGAAGCCCTGTGTCATTCCTATTTATCCTAATGTAGCTCCCATATCAAAATCTCACACAGAAGAGCCCAGCTGGCAGAGCTCAAGTTACCTGCCTCTACCCTTGTGACTGTGAGGTTAGAAAACAGACCTTCTGTAGTTTTCTTTCTACGTCGGGAAGCTGGGTTTGCAATGAAGAGATCCACCAAGATGTAAAATGAATGTGTGTCCCGTATGTCCACAATTTCTGGATTTTTTTTCTTCCTGGACACACAGCTAGACTACATTTCCCAGCCTCTACTGCAGTCAGTGGAGTACGTGATTGAGCCCTGGTTAATGAAATGTGAGCAGAATTCCTATGTGGCTTCCGGTATCTTCCCATGTAATCCTCCTTCTTTCCTCCATCACTGGCCAAAGGCAGGAAAGCCAGCCAATGCCTTTGAGATCCTAGGGGAGGGGCCTAGATCCCCAAGGGACTGTGTGGAGCAGAGCCCTCATGCCCCAGCAGCTAATGAGAGTCTAAACACACTTCCTTGTGTTGGCCGAGAGTATGAATTTACCTGTTACTGCTGCTAGCTTACTTCATTTAATCCAGAGTACAATGATGAAATTTAGTCATATACAATTAAAACTACAACCTCCAAAGAATTAGGAAAAATTACGACATCACTGCAAAGATCATTTCCATCACCCTCAAGTTCAATCAGCAAAGTTGCATGCAGTCTGTGGGGCTCAGCCTTTGCCATAAACCCTGTAAGATTTGTGGTAACGTTAACACTGGAGTAGTGAGAATAATCAGAATGCACATTACAGAATATCGGAGAACAAAATGCTAGTCATTCTCAGTAACCAAACTGCCTGTAAAGGCTTTGTAAAATTTCCATTAAGAAAATGTCGTAAACTCCTTTTTTTTACATGCTCTATTAGATATTATATTCTTTGCATATTTATAGCATTTTTGTTTGAAAACTAATATTTCTTTTGCTTCTTAATGGGTCGTTTACTTGTTGGTTAAACTAAGAAGAAACAAAACAAATGTCTGAGATGCCATTTGCTCTAATATGTTACTTAATGCAAATCCATGTGAGCTGTCAACGGTTTGAGTGTCTTATAAGTGAAGTAGGTGTGAACTCCAAAATGTTTCTCTCCTTCAGGTCCAGAAAAGCTCCTGGACTATTTTGATAATGGACCTTTCCCGGTGATTGGCATTTCTAGTTCAATTGTTCCATTGTTCCCTAGACACCAATCACTCACCATCTTTTCATGTACTTAAGGAAATGTCAGAGGAAGATGTAACACTGTTAAATGTAACCCAAGCACATGATAACGACCTTTGCTAAAATGGGAATCTCTGTAATAGGAAAACCACTAGCTCTAAACGTCCCTAACGTATGATTCCCTGATCTGTTTATATTAGTGGTAGAGGTGAGGAGAGGTGGCATTTGGGGCTCCAACATGGGGTTTACTCTGTGACCTTTGTCAACTAGCTGTAGGGCTGGCCCACACTTGAGGGGATGCACTGCGGACCCCACCTCTCTGTGCAGGGAGTGGCAGAGAATTTGTGACTGTCTGTGTTCTAACACAGGGTGTGACAGCTAAATGCCATCCCCCCTCCCCTCGCTCCTTCTCCCGGATACCTTTACTCAGTGATCTGAACAGTAGTGCAGGACAGGCCTGCCCATGAGCATCCCAGGAGTGGACATCTCATGCCCTTCTCAAAATATTTATTTCTTGCAAATGAGCTCTCCTTGTCTGACCGGGAGAGAGAGCTGGAAATCACAATTTCCTAATCCCTCGTGAGGCAAGGTCGAGACACACTTGTTATTATCTAAATAGATTCACACACAGAACATCCTCGGGCTCCCAGGACGTCATGTCAGGAAATAGGATCTAAGAAACTTGATGAAATGAGCAAGTCCCAGTGGCTGGCCTTCCGCCCACCCCAGCTTCCCCGTGGATTAAGGCCAGTGTTGACTTTCAGTCGGATAGGTTAAAGTAATGAGAAAACCCCAGTTAGATTAAAGTATGCGATGGGAAGTGCGTGCTGTCTGTACTAACCAGCTCAGGAATATAAACGCAGCAGTTAACTGTCAGATCCAGGGCGTGTGCGTGTTTCTCCTGGGTGGACCGGAGCCAGTCTGAGTCTCTGCTGCCTCACTCAGAATTGTCAGAATTGCTGGGTTTTATAATTCCTTGTGTTCTCTCGTCACTGCGATGGGAGCTGATGCCCTTCGACCAAGCAAAGAGACGTGTTATGTTTCCGAGTTGGGGATTGTGACATTGCCTTAGAATTAGTGCCTTTGGAAGACGATCAGCGGGGGGGGCAGAGCCACGGATGGGAATTTTCTCGTTGTATCTGCCACGTGCCATCTGGCGATCACATCTCCGAGTATAAACATCCATTAGACATCCCATTCTCACTGAGCTGTGGGAGATTTTCAGGAGAGCGTGTCTCTATTGCTTCAGGGACAGAGTGACCCTCTCAACAGCTCTTTGTGGCCTGAAAATCCAAAGGCATATTCCAATCCATGTCATGTCCTAGGAGAGGGGAGCCCGAGAGCAGACATAAGGTTCACCAGGAAGTTTGAATGGGCTGAGATCAGCCCCGATGATACCAAGCTCCGAGCCTGAGTCAACACGACTGCTGAAGGCAGACAACCCAAGATACTCAGGACCACACATCGTCCCGGCCACAAAGACCAGCTCAAGGGTCGGCAATCCACCTAAACTATCTAAACTGGGTCCGTCAGCTAAGTCAGAATCTTTCCTGTGCTGGGGGGAGGGACACGCATAACAATGTGGTTCAAGGAGGCTTCAAATGAATCGGTGACAAAGAGGAAGGGGACGTGATCTGCACAGAGCTGAGAACATTCCAACTGGGGAGAATTACAGAGAAATGGAAGCAAACCTCTGATCAAGCATCCCCTTGGCAGCCCCCATTTTTCCTCATCTGGAAAGTGGGTATAATAATTGTGCCAGTCAAATCGGCGGATTAATGCAACAAATAACCACAAAATCTCAACGGCTTTCCATGAAACAGATTTGTTTCTTACTGGCAGTCGGATGTGAGTTAGTGAGGGGCCCTTGTCTACAGAACTGATCAGGGCCCCGGGCTCCTCCCCATGTCGGGGCCCCTCCATCTCCCTCGGACTACTCGGCGTCCTCCCCTGGGTCGTCTGTGGCTGGCCAATAAATGGGGGAAGAAGGGAACTGCTGGGCTGCGCAGGAAGATTTATAAATCCAAAATGAGATGACGACATCACCTCCATCCACGTTCCAATGGCCAGAAATCAGTCTTGTGGCTTCTGAGAAATCTCATGTAGGTGGAGCCCAAGAGGAACAGTGAGATAGTATGTTGACCTTGAAGCCAGTCTGTGCCACAAATGATATCAGCTGCCCCACAGGGTGGTTGAGAAGATTATAGGGGAGAGTGGAGGTCAAGGTTTCGTAACCACAGCACTGTTGACATTGGGGGCAGACAGTTCTTTGTTGAAGGGAGATCTGCTATTGTAGCATATATTTTATAAAGATTTATTTGACAGGACGAGAGAGAGCTCTCAAGTGCACAAGCAGAGAGGCAGGGAGAGGGAGAGGGAGAAGCCAGCTCCCCACTGAGCAAAGAGCCCGATTCTGGGCTTGATCCCAGGACCCTGAGATCATGACTTGAGCCGAAGGCAGGCACTTTACCGACTGAGCCACCCAGGCGCCCCTCTTTCTTTCTTTCTTTCTTTCTTTCTTTCTTTCTTTCTTTCTTTCTTTCTTTCTTTCTTTCTTTCTGATGTATTTTGATTCTAAGTAGTTTCACGTTATTATTCTCTGGAGAGATTATGTAACACAGATAAGGGAATATTCATTGCAACGAAGGGTCTTCCTTTGTAGTAATGCCTGCCCAGGGCTGAGATGTTCTATTTCCCTAAAATCCTAAACTTATTCCTGTGGAGCTAAGGTTATAGATAAATAGATAATAGACAAGGCTAGCTAACAGATCCAATAATATATGGAGATAGTAGAGAGGGTTCATTTCAATGACTGTGTGATCTCACTTATACCAGAATCAAAGATAGTCACACTCACAGAAGTACAAAGTACAAGAGTGGTTGCCAGGGGGTGGGGGCTGGAGGAAACGGGGAGATGCTGTTCGAGTGTACAAAGTTTCAGTTATGAATAAGATGGATAAGTTCTGGGGATCTAACGGACAGCAAGCTGAATACAATTAGCAATACTGTGTCATATCCTTGAAAGTGGTTAAGATCGTAAGGGTTCTCATCACACACACAGACACACGCAGACACACCAACACACAGAAAAATAGTAAGTATGAGAGCTGATGGCTACTTTAATTAGCTTGATTGTTGTGGTTACTTCACAATGGGTATATATTTTGCAAGATCAAGTTGTACCTTAAATATAAACAAATTTTACTTGTGCATTACACCTCCATTAAGCTGGAAAAAGATAAAAGTTTCCTTCTTTTCAAACAAAAGTATCCCATGTATGAGAAGGCGCTGTTTCCGTCTGCATAGCAGAATAACCTACTGCTAGAAATGTGAAAACGAAGTTAAAAGTATCCCCCATGAAGTACAATGTGACCTCTGTAAGTCAAAGTTATGCGTAACTGGGTGAAATTTACGTTACTTAATTGGATTTGTTAGTGGTAATTTAATACGTTAATTATTGTAAAATTGTGTTGGTCACCAATAGTGACTGTAATGGGATGTCATACTTGATTGTGGCTTGAAACGGAAGGTGCATGTCCTGGGAGGCACCGTGTCCTAGACCGAGTGCCCGAGCGTCAGCCAACCACCTCCGTGCACGGGCTGAGTGTTTGCTGCGAGTCCGGCAAAGCGCGCTGTATGGTGGATACTGCCCGTGTAGAAGTGATGGAAACTAAGGCAGCTCTGCAAAGAGAGCTCTGACCTGGCCAGACTGTAACATTTGAGCCTGGAAATCAAAGAAGGCGTCTTCTGTGACCCTGCGGTATCGGGAGCGTGCGAAGAGGTGGGAGGCAGAGATGAGTAAGTCCTGGCGTTCCTGCGAGCTCCCCAGTCCTCGGCTGCTGGGGCCGCACTCGGGCTGCACCACTGTATTGGGTGGGACACCCTGCTTCTTGTAATACATCCTCCCGCAGAGGCTTGCTCACTCGAGGTGATCCCCTTGACCACAGCTGGAGTACGCTAACCGAAATGTCTCATGGATTCTGGGCTAGTGCAGTGGCTGGAACCAGGTAAACCCAGGTAATTAAAATAAAACCAGAGCCGGAACAATGTTGCCACAGGTCTGTATAATTGGCTTTCCTCTGAAAATTGCACGCTGTACACAGTCCTCCTGTCAACTCTTACCTTCAAACACTTTTTCTTGTAAAGCCTTGAAAAAAGAAGACAGTCTGACAATTATTTAGCTCTATAAATGACCTAATTAGGAAGTCCTTTCGATAATATCTCTACCTTCAGGGATATTTGACCAGGTTTTTTTGGGGGGGGGTGGAGTGAAGCTCGGGGGCAAGATTGCCTTGCATCTGAGCAGAACTTCTTTGGTGGGTAAGCCGCCTGGTGAGAGCTGGCTAAGGGCAGGGCTCCACTTCTTTTTAAAGAAGTCAGAAGAGGCCAGAAATTGTCTCCCTGCTTTGTGTCAGGTCAGGCACAGGAGGGAGACCAAGACTTGACCCACTGAATGCCCGGTCCTGACATCTCCGTCTAGACGGAGGGACATAAATACAGGGCAGGGAGTGAGTGGCCAGTGGGGACAGCGCCTGTCAGTAGGTCACAGCCATAGGGCTCCTTGGTGACATCATCTGCCTGGCCCCGAGCCACCGTCGGTCCCTGCTGCTTTCCCGAGCCACACAAGCCACCGTGCCTCTGCTCCTGTGGACACTCGTAGCCCTGCTGTCATTTCAAAGCATTCATTGTCATTTGAAGTCGCCAATCCTATTGCTTCGCTTGCAGCCTGCGACTCTGGCTGGCACCTAGCAGAGGGTCGCTCACCCTCCCGTGTCCGGCTGGGCAGCCCGGGCAGCTGGGGCAGCTCTCGCTAAGGAAGAAGCCCTTCTGCTTATACGTTTACCCATGGCTGCCAGCTCTGCCTTTTGCAAACATCCGTCTGTGCCTTCGCTCAGCGGCTCCGAGGACCCCAGGTGTCTTGGAATGCGTGAATTCACTCACAAGTGTACGGGGGAGACAGAGAGAGAAAGCAGGCACACGACAAGAAACAGACACAGAGGGGATGGAGGACGAACGAACGAACAGAGGGATGGCCCCGACAGGGCTCCCCAGACCCTTGAGCAAATGCCCCGACTCAGCCCCGAGGGGAGGCAGTGATCCAGCCGCCCCTCTGGTGTGGTCCCTCGACATCTCTCAGTGTGAGCTTGTCCTTCTCCTTCACGTGACTGTCATTTTCCCTCACCGCATGGCCCCGTGGGGTCAGCCAGCCCGTGTGATCGGGGCTCAGCGGCAGACACAGCAGCCCGCTCCCCCTGGCCGCACGGATGTGCACAAGGTTTCCCTTGCCATGCACTTCTGCACTTTAGAGTGTTTCTAAAGATGCCCAAAGATCATGCTGACTTTTACTATCAATGCCAAAACACTATTTTTTTCCGGAGAGACACATGGCTCACTCCTCTTTGGGCCTCTGCTCAAATAACAGCCTCTTGAAGGGGGTCTATTAACTGGAACTTTGGAATAATACGCCCTTCCTGGCCACCAGCTGCTCAAATGCCTCTTTCTTGGACGAATTTCTCAAAAGCACATGCTGCTCTCTGCCCTACCATGTACTTCTACTTGCGAATTTATGTATGTTCTTCCCTTTGCAAGAATCCAAGCTCCCGGAGACCACGCATCTCGTCTGCCGTGTTTGCTTTATAAGCCCGGCACCCAAGCAGAGGCTGTCACAGAGCAGGTGTTCAATAAGCATGTACCACCGAGCACATAAATATCCGCCCAATAAACCCAACTCACGCCCAGCTTGGGAGATCGGTCCTCCCCTTCTATT
Source organism: Ursus americanus (assembly GCF_024610735.1). Classification (NCBI taxonomy): domain Eukaryota; kingdom Metazoa; phylum Chordata; class Mammalia; order Carnivora; family Ursidae; genus Ursus; species Ursus americanus. The sequence goes on along the minus strand of NC_142156.1, from coordinate 21,622,529 downwards.
CCTGCTTCCCCCCCAAAAAAAGACCCCAACTCAGAATTTATTTCTTCTGGGACTTCTGTTCCATTCTGCAGCTCACTGGTGAGATACTTTGATGCCCACTATAGAAACTCCAGCTCCCATGAGGAAGGAGGGCGGAGACTGGCTTGAGGAAGCATCCCCTGGGTAAAAATGTGCCGAAGACAGAAGGGAGAGCTGGTTGACCTCGGGGTCGGGGCTGTACCTTCAAGAACTAGAAGGAAGTCACCCAGATCTCCAGGCTGACTTCTGAGCGTTCTACTGATGAAAGTTCTTGGTCCAAATCCCAACTCTATCACGTGCTGTCTGTGTGATCATGGACGAGTGAGCCATTGCTCTGGGCTTGTTTTCTCAGCTGTTGAATGGGAATAAGTATGACATCTACTTGGCGGTATTTGGATGAGATGACGTTCATTCATATACCCTCGAGTGTTTATTTAGAAACCACTATGTTCCAGGCACTGTTTCATCAGAGCTACAGCTGTGAATAAAACAGAATCGTTGAGCGCCTGGGTGGCTCAGTCGGTGAAGCATCTGCCTTCGGCTCAGGCCATGATCTCAGGGTCCTGGGATCGAGTCCCGCATCGGGTTCCCTGCTCAGCGGGGAGTCTGCTTCTCCTACCCCCTCTGCCAATTCCCCTGCTTGTGTGCCCGTGTGCGCGCGCTCGCTCTCTCTGTCTTTCAAAACAAACAAACAAACAAACAAACAAAAACCAGAATCCTTGCTCTCAAGGAACACAGATCAGTAGATGACAAGGACATTTCAGGTAGCGAGCTGTGCTTTGTAGGAGGGTCTGGAGAAAAGTTTGTACTGATGGCTGGTGCTGTTGGAACCCCCGAATATAAAACTGACTTTAAAAGAAATGGCCAAATCATTTCACCCGCAACCAAAGAGCGTTCCTGTTGATTCACATTTTCACTAACATTTGTTGTTATCAGACTTCTGAATTTTAGCTATTCTGGAAGATATGTAGAGATATCGAAGTGCGGTTTTAATATGCAGTCCCTTAATGACTAACGATGTTAAGTATTTTTTCATGCGCGTCTGGGCTGTTTATATAACTTGCCTGTTCATTTTTAAATTAAGTTTTCTTTTATTATTGAGTTGTAGGAGTATTTAATATAATCTGCCTAAAACCTGGCAGAGGCATTGCAAAGATTTTCTCCCAATCTGAGGCTTGCTTGTTCATTGCTATGATTGTATCTTTACTCAACAGAAGTTTTTAATTTTTTAAAGGTCAATTATTTTATTTTATAGTTAGCAATTTGGAGTCCTGATTAAGAAACCCAGGGTAGCAACGATTTTCTCTTCTGTTTGGTTTTAGAAGCTCTATTCTTATGATTTTAACACTCGGATCTATGAATCTCTCTCAAAATGAAGCAGTGAGTCATTTTAATTCCAACCTTAACAATAAAAAATACAGAGCTGCAAGTTACCCCCTCCCAATACTTTCACATTTTTGTGCAAAAAAACCCCAAAGGGAACGTATCGTGTAAAAAGTGATTTAAACCGTCTAATGAAGCAAAAAATCAGAACCACATGGATGGCAAAGTAAGACTCCATATACATTTCACTGTTTGCAAAGTGCGTTATTCCTATAGACAGTGCAATGTATAAAAGGGTTTTCTTTTCTGTCCACCTCCACAGAACCTAAAGGGACAGCTCACGTTTTAAAATAAAATGAGTATATATTTCTACATATCTAGAGTGATATGTAAAATGATATATATGATATACATAATATATGATAGGTATATAAGATACATAAAATAATATATATGTATATTTCAACTGAAAGTTTGACCTAATGTAGCAATCACATTTTGAAGGCATCTCATAGAACATGAAGAAAGTTCAGCACTGTTTCTTTCTTGGACCGGGAGGATAATTTCCCTAGTGGACAGTAAAGCCCTCTGGAAAGTAGTAGTGACCTGACCATCTTGAGTCAGAGTACTTTATAAAACTATCGAAACCCCCAAGATAGTATTCTGCAAACTTTCTCCTCTGTTAAAGCAAAAAATCTAAAAAGCAAACAGTAAATATACCAACAAAACTTAAATACATTTTATAAATTCATAAGGAGAGCATTGATGGGGACTGCCAATTTGAATACCAAAAAAATCCTAAATGTATTGCCTGCACTTTGCAAAAAGTACCCTCAACATAAAAGATGTTCTTTCTTTCCTGAATGTCATCTTCAAAATTGCATTTCTTCCCCCTCTTGTTTCGAAACTGCATTTTTGATACTGCATGCGTGCACAGTGAGATCTGGGGAGACCGTGCTGCTGTCGGGCCCCCCACCTTCCAGGAGAAGAAGAATAGGATAAGGCGGTCAGAGGGACAGTGCCCTAAAGTGCTCCGCACTGTCCCCTCTAGGTCTGTCCGTGTTGCCGCAAAATTTCGTTCTTCTTTCTGGCTGAGCAGTCTTCTGTCGTATCTACACCACGTCTTCTCTATCAGCTCATCTACTGTGGGACACTGGGATCTTGATGAGCGCTGAGAAATGTAGAGAACTGTTGCACCATGACATGGCACCCCTGAAACTGACATAACGCTGTATGCTAATTATACTGGGATTAAACACACCAAGTACCTGTAAAAAAATAAAATAGAGTGTTGGGCAGTGGGGTGCATGGGGAGAGGAAATGGAATTGCAAATTTGGGAGAGCACTTTAGTTCATTTTTTTTTGCCAGCTTTTAGAAGCAGGAAGCACGTGGCCTCGTAGATGTGGGTCACCAAGAATTCTTACGCGGTAAGACTGTCATTATAGGACGTCTGGGGGCGGGGGCGGTTGGTGACAGAGCTGGCTTGGTAAGCAGTGATAATTAAGACATAGAAAGCTATTCCAGCTCTGGACTGCCGAAGAGATTTCCCTTTCCATACCGAAGGCAAAGGATGGCACTTGGCAACGTGGCGGAGAGGATGCTGAGAGGTTCATGACGTGCCCGCATGGTCAAAAGACAGTCCGGGAAGAATCTGGAGAACAACATAGCACAGTCTCTCAGTTGGAACAGCACAGAGGTCTTCAGGGATCTGGGAGCAGACCCCAGTTGTCTTGCGTTGTTCTTAGGTCCCCAGAGCGCTGCACGTCCAAGCCGTGAACTTGTCACTCTCAACCCCACACGAGCTCCTGCCTCCCCTCCTTGCACAGTAGATGTCATTAAACCACTAATTCAAAAAAAAAAAAAAGAGCAAAAGGGGAGCCTCACTTCATCGGCTAGCACACTGAGTCTTCAGCAGTCTGATCCTTGGATGGGAAAATGAGACACATTTGCCTTCTTTCCCTCATCACCCCATTGGGACATCTGGAAAATTTTTACCCAGGCTGGTAAGAAAGGTATAATTCTTGGAGGTGCAAATTTTCTTTCTGCCTTTTCAGGATTTCTTCTTTTAAATATTGTACTTAATATTTCAAGTTCTGTGGCAAGGGTATTAAGCTCTCCGGAGGAAAAGACATGCATGTATATAAAATTAAAGATCAAATCACACAGCTATCTTGTTTTCTTCATTTGAAGCAGCTGGAAATGATCAGCAAAAGCCCAGCTTAGTGATCTCTGGAAGTCTGGCTGCAGGGAAGGCCCCTCCTACTTCCCAAACCTTGGGGAATATTCAGGTGACTGTGAGCACCCACGTGTTGCACAGACATCTGGAGGGATGTATAATGTCGCATGTGGGCACCAGCACCCAGGGCAGAAGGAACTGGTCCTGCTCGTCCTAAGTCCTGGGCGCAACTCTGCTCCCCCAACACAACGTCCCAAGCTTGTGTGCAGGGGGAGCTGGGGTGAATGGGGCCGTCTCCCTGCCATGCTATGCTGGCAAATGGCTGAAATCGAGAAGCCAAGGTACATCTGGGTGAAATTCAAAGGAAGAGTGGTGAAAAATGTTCATTTTCACATTAAAGGTGAGGAATCCTCCTGTGTGGTTAGAAAAAACATCTCTACTGGAAAATGAAGTCACTTTTCCATCAGCTGCCCTGACACAAGGGTGACACAGGTCTCACCCTTTCCAGGCAAGACTCCCACAGTCAGTGCCTTCCGTGATGCTCCCTCGTCGGGCTCCTCTCTTCCGTCGGTTGAAAAAGTGCAGAGTGGGATGTCGAAACTGTAAAACCTAGAGCTTTGCCTGATTTAGTCTAAAAATGCAATCCCAAAATTCTGCCCATGAAATGGGGGAAAAAGCCTTTTAAAGGGGTTAAATATGAATTCTGATAAAAGTCTGCAATGCCTGGGTTTTCAAATAAGGTTGAGATTTTTCAAAAAATGTGCAAAATCTAAAGCTATGGCAGCAAGACCCAAAATCCATCATTTGGGGTGTCTGGCTGGCTCAGTTGGTAGAGCCTGCGACGCTTGAGTTCAAGCCTCACGTTGGGTGTAGAGTTTACTGTAAAAAAAAAAAAAATCCATCTTTCTTCCTCTGTGGATGTTCTCTATTTTCTTAGCATTCTGCCTTGATTGTACGAATCTGAAGTCTGGAATGAGCTGTCTTGTGTGCACGTTGGAAGTGTTAATGTGACACCATTTGCCTTTTCCTTCGTAAACACAGTCTTTTCCACGATGGGCTACTGGGTACCATTTTTTCCTGCAGAAAACTTGAAGGGTGTCTCCGTTTCCTTTTTGCTTTCTCTCAAGTACAGCAGACCCTCAGTTCAAACTCCATTTGTTTCCTCTGGTTAATGCGTACTGCCCCTGTTTTCTGGTCTCTAATGCGGTGTATATGGACCATGGGTTCTGTACTATCACGATCCTACATATTCTTGGTCTGGGGGTCTTATGGAAGCATCCCAATTTCCTACTTTGTAACCTAAGGAATTCACAAGCCTGGTGTCCTTTGAAGAAGAATGCTGGGGTCTGCCTCTAGAGGCAGCTAAGCCCCGGCGTCATGCAGAAAACAAAGGAACTTTGAGTACACAAGCTGAGGCAGTAATCGAAAAATGCTTGGGATCATAAATGTCAAATGTGTCACTGAACTGTCGCTGAATAAAATCCAAGGAGGAAACTAAAGCATCTACAGTCCATGTCCTGCACATTTGCAGTTATAGATGCACAAATGTGAATTCCTACAAAAGTCACCCATACACAGAAATAGAAAAAGAAGCTCCCATGTTCTCTCAGCGTACGTAGTCCTTGGCATGCTTTGGGCGGTCAGGAGTAATGACGTATCCCACTGATGTGAAGAACAAATAATACATTTTAATAAGGGCGTGTGAGTATATGTTAATTTATTCCATGTCGTACAACCGAATTTTGCTTTGACCCTTCTTAAACAATTTTGAAAGATTAAGCAATGCATCCTGGTCATTTCCAGTGCAACTTAGCAACCGCCAATCAAGACAGCATCATTTAAACCATAATGAATGAGAAAGCCGGAGAGACAGGGTGAGGCAGTGCTCGCCGGGGGTAAGCGGGCAAAGACACATTCCAACCCCGTCAGTCTCAAAAGTCACCATGCTCCTGACACCTTTTTAAAATGATTTACTAAAGTATAAAGATGTGGGAGAGTTTTAGGACTGGCAATAATTATAGTAAGTAGAGAGCAATTTGGTACCTACTTAAAGTAGCTGAAATGGAATTTCTAAGTGTGAAAAACTGCCCGCTTTGGGAAAAGTGGAGAAATATAATCCTGCTGTCATGGTCTACACAGTAGACTGTCAGTGGAACAGAAACCCCTGCTGCAAAGTAAATGGCACACAGACCTGTGACAAGCATATAAAAAGCATCGGAGAGGAAATATTCTCCATGTCATGGAATACTTCTCTCGGAGACAGGGGAAAGTGCATGAGGGCGTGGGAGGAAGCATCGAGAACTGCCTATCTGAGCAGTAAGAGCTCCATGCTGACACCCTTGTGGGGGATGGAAGTTGAGAAGGACACATTATCCCACTGACCAAGGCCTCCAGGATCTCTGGGACTCACACCTCTTCAGGAGGAAAGTGAAAGTGACCCCAGAAAAGCACGTTCATGGCTTTGGAGGGGATGCAAGGGAGAGATAGCTGGGGCTGGGAGGCTGGCTGGCTCCCCCAGGACTCCTCAGCCAGCATGGAGCGGGGGAGTGGCAGCGAGCAGCCACAGGTAAGGAGCAGCTGCAGGTAAGGAGCAGCCACAGGTAAGGAGCAGCCGCAGGTAAGGAGCAGCCGCAGGTAAGGAGCAGCCGCAGGTAAGGAGCAGCCACAGGTAAGGAGAAGCTGCAGGTAAGGAGCAGCCGCAGGTAAGGAGCAGCCGCAGGTAAGGAGCAGCCGCAGGTAAGGAGAAGCCGCAGGTAAGGAGCAGCCGCAGGTAAGGAGCAGCCGCAGGTAAGGAGCAGCCGCAGGTAAGGAGCAGCTGCAGGTAAGGAGTATCCACAGGTAAGGAGCAGCCGCAGGTAAGGAGCAGCCACAGGTAAGGAGCAGCCGCAGGTAAGGAGCAGCCGCAGGTAAGGAGCAGCTGCAGGTAAGGAGCAGCCGCAGGTAATTGCCTCGCAAACAAAACCACCAAAGTGGAAATGCAACGTTTTACTTCCCATCGCAACTTTTCCACACCCACTTACAACTTTGTAACTGATGTTTATGGCAAAAATATCTTCCTAATTTACTGCCAAAGAAGACCCTTTTGGGTAGGGCGTATTGAAGCGTTTCACAATTGTTTGATTTCACCTGCGAATTAAAGGATTTCTGAAAAGAACAACCCTACTACATTTTTTTGGTCTTCGATTCAACCTATATTTGTGTATTCTTCATAAAAGGCTTGGGTTAATTTTGCGATGGTCATTTACAATTTCGAAAATACACCTCTTGGTGTATTCAAAGTGCATGAATCATAATATTAAAAATGAATATGTGGTGTCACAGTAAGTTACAAGTGTCACAAATCTGTTTAAAGGACGGTGAGTAGCCGTCCCCTCCTACTTCGTTTCTGTCCTGTTCGGCTTAGATATTTATGGGATGATAATGGGCAGACCCTGATGACATCCCCGAGCACCACAGTGGGACAAGGAATCTTAACGACCTGAAGACATCAGTCCTTTCAATTAAACATCTGTTGCAAATGAGTTCTGAAGAATGTAGCATCTTGAAACCGGCTTCGGCGAAAGTGGATGTTGGCAGACAAATTGTGAGCTGAAGTTTTACAGTTTTATTAGGAATATCAACCGTACAACCTCCAAAATATTATCAATATTAGCCAGAAAATACTTCCAGTAGCACCACATGGAAAGATAGAGCACAGGACTCTGCTAACTTTATGTTCTGTGCAAAAAAAATGGAACCTTAAATTTTCAAAATGTTTTTACCCACCTCCCCCAGTTTTCAGCTCCGTGGCTCAGGGCAAGGTCAGACAGTGAAAGGTCAGGGGTTCCCTACGCTCAGTTAGAAATGTACAGAAAACAAAGGGTCCTATTGGAGGGGAAATACTGTTTGTATCTGTGTGTTAAGTCAGTTTTTCTTACAAAACGAAGTCACAGCTACAATGTTGGTTTGTACTTTCTACCCACAATCCTGCGAGCTGGAGCTGGCTGGCGTCACTCCTCTCATTTCGTGGACCATGAAAGGCTCGCAGAGGCTCTGAGAAGCCATCTGACACGTGGCCTCAGATCATTGTCGATTCCCACACCTTCTGGATCCAAACCTGACCCCCACCCATAATACCCACGGCTCTATTATGAGTTGTGTTACTGAAATCGTCCTCTTTCTGCGAAAGCCAGTAGATTATGTCTTGTCAAAAGCCACCAGCCCGCATGGCGAATGTGTCCACACATCACAGTCCACATTCTACGTGCAGCTGATGACTTATTACATGACAGCGGCATTCAAGAAGCTGTGTCGCTTTCTCAAGCAAAGGATTTCCCTGCCTGCAGAGGCTCAAAACCCCAGTACACAATGTGGCTACTTTTCCTCCTCTGCGGCAGAGACCAGGCTCTATCTCAATTGTGCCGTAAGCCTATTTATATTATCGATATAAACGCACCCCTTGCAAGATGGGAGATGGACCCGTCTTCTGCTGCCCCAGACCAGCATTTCTCCAGCTTTTTCCAGGAACCCTGGTTTTCTCCCAAGAACTAAGCGTGACATTCCGTCTGGATTTCTCAGGATTCTGGCTGCAAAAGACAAATCTCAACCTGAAGCAGCTTCAGTGAAATGGGAAGTGCTGGTCTGGGGCACAAAGACAGAGCAGGTCCCAGTGGGGGATCCCTTCATCTTCCGAGGGGGTGGGAGACCCTACGCCCCCCTCACTCACAACCCCGAGGAGGAGCTTAGGTAAAAGGAGCAACTGCCATTTTCCATTTGGTTTTGGGAACAAGGATCAGAGGCAAACCACTTCGGAAACAGACATGAAGACCAGACCTGAGAAGGGTCACAACTTCATGCCAGCCCACGAGCCCAAAAGAAGCCCCTGCAACCCTGGAAAGTTCGGTACTAAGAGGCAGAGGAATGGAGGTGCTCAGAGCATGAGCGCTCAGCCTCAAGGTCACGTTCCATCTGGACCTTCCCCGCGGCCCCCGTGGAACTGAAGGTGTGCCTCCGTTCCCGCACCTGGAACCTGGGGCCATGGCGGAAGGTCACCACTGGGGGGTGAACCCAGCTAACTCGTGCCCCGTTTGCTCAGAGAGTCATCTGACAGCAGGCACGCCTTCCGTGCTCAGTAACGCGTCATCTTCATCGTGGTTGTTATTTCCCGAGCATCCTCGGCAGGACTGAGCACACGCGCGGGTCTGCGTGTTTCCATCCTTGTTGCTGTGCTCATTTATCTTTGATCTGAGCAGGGTCCTGGCCGCAGACGAGCAGCAGCCCAGGAGTCTGCAGTCTGCCTCGTCCCCCTCAGCGGCTAGAGACGTGAGGTCCTTTTTCTCGGGCGTGCCTTCTGATAACTCAACAGTTCAGACCCGTTTGTGCCTCCATGTGAACTTTCATTCTGCCTTGAAAATCAGATATCGGCCCCGGTGGTCCCTGTTTCTATTTCTGTCATTATGGCAGCATGCTGGGGGGGTCTGCGGACTCAAAACATCTGATTTCTTGAGCCAGTCACTATTTCTAAAGCCAACACACACACACACACACACACACACACACACACACACACACCCCTAATCATTTCTTTAAAGGGTTTGGGAAAGTTTTCTTTTTTTCTCTCTTTTTCCCCCTTTAATGTATTCCCTTATAATATACCTCTCTTTAATAGACTCTCAGAAGTAATAGTTCTGGAAATACTACTCTAAAAGTGAATTGCTATTGCTGAAAAACATTTTATGACCAAGTCCCAAGTGCATTTCCAAGCAACGAGCCAAGTCTGCTGTAGGAGGAGCTGTGTCGCACTGTGGTTTCGTACGTAGCGGGGGGGATGGTGTGTTGCACCAGCCTTTGGGCCAAAGCAGCTTCTAGGCCCACAGGTGGCTCGGTCTTGTCCCTTGCCTAGTGGCAGATGGCTTTTGTTTGGTCCCGGAGAAGAATGCAAGGTGTGAGTGTGCTCTGTGCCTGTCCCTGGGAAGCCTCTGTCCACCAGCAGTTTCCATGCAGCCCCGGGAGCATGGGTCAGGACTCCAGGGACTCTGGAACCATCCGCGGGGCCTCCCACACACCTGGGGGACTGCGTGGGCACTACATGGGGACCTGCCAGGAAGAGACAGTCGGCAGGTACCGAGGCCCCTGTGTCAGCATGGAGCTGCGTGCATGTCGATGGGTCTGCAGCGCGCTCAGCTCTCCGTGACTGCTTTTATAAGCACCTGCCTCATTTCATCTTTCCAAACTCTACCGTCGAATCACATCGTGTGCATAGCTAACAAGATGACAACTCAGTAATATGGGCTTGTGGACAAAAGAGAGAGCTCTGATTGACTCTGTCTCCTCCCGACTCCTTTAGAGTAGGCGGTGAGCTCTATTACCCCGGGCAATTTGGCCACAGCTGTCAGGCAAGGAAAAATAAGAAAAGTTTCTCTATGGCATTTTGAGCTTCTAGGAGTCCAGCTCCCAGGGAGCTAAAAGTGCTTCCCACCGGGCTTCCACTGTAATACTGATAAAGAGCAAATCTGCTCATCTTGCACGAGTGCGTCCCCGTGCCCAGCGGGACACGCCACACCTTCCCCAGCCCTGGGTCCTTTCTTCCTACAGGACAAAGGCTAACACTTCCTGTGGGTGCCTGCTCTGGGGTTTTCTTCTAAAACCCTCGGCACCCCGGAACAGCCCCATGGGAAGGACCTCCTGCGGTCCGCAGGCTGCAGATTCGGAGGCTAATCTGACCTAGAATCACCCTCGCTGACAGTCCCCAGCACTGCGGTTGGCCAAACACGCAGGCACCCTGCGATGACGCGCTAAATGACCCCTCACAGCAGGCCACTGAGAGTAAAGCAGCAAAGGCACGAAGCCCCCCATGGGACCGGCTGTCTCTCTCAGGGTATCGGCGCGAGGATCCCCCCTTGGGAGGCTGCATGCCAGGCCTTCTGCAGGAGGGGCTTCCGAGAACTGCCAAGGTGAGTCTTCGTGACTCGCACAGGCAGATGCCCCTCCCCCGTGTCATGACTCTTGCCTCCCTCCCGCAGCGAGGGTTGTGGGAATGGCCAGCAACCTCCAAGGACAAGAAGTCATCAGGTTTGGATGCAGCCGCATTCCTCTGCAGACGAGCTCATCGTGGTCTGGATCGGATCTTTCCAAATCCTGGTTTGCTTCCAAAGCCTTTCCGTCGGCTGGCTTTATTCAAAGCTCACGGGATACACAGATTGTGCTGAGACTCGGGGCAGCCATTAAGCTAATTCATCTTTTTTTTTTTTTTTTCCCTCATGAAAAAGCTGTCTTAACAAGCAAGAAACACATGATGCTCAACTGGGGTCTCCTAAGGGGAAAAAATGAGGTATTTATCACAAAACACCATGCTATCCGTACCGAGACCATCTGTAGATTAAAGGGAGGCTCCTTTCAAAGTGTCCAGCCCTGATTTTAGACGACAAGATGACATTCAGTCTCCCCAAATCTTTTACACTACAGGAGGAAACTGGACGGCTCCTCCGTCTACTCGAAGTTCTGAAGATTGAGGCAAATTTAGACTCAGCCTCTGTGTAGGAGCAGGAGAAACGTGAGGAAACAGAACTCAGCGTTGTTTTGTTTTTCTAAAGATGAATTTCCAAGATGAATCGATAGGGCTGAGCCCGAGGGGCTCTATTAGCCGGAGGGAGGCTCAGGTCTGTCCTCGCTGAGCTAACTTCTTAGGTCTCTGCTACAAAAGGGAGAAAACCGTGTGTTTAAAAAACTGGCAGGCGTACAAAATCCTGTGCTTTACACGGACCCTTGCTGAGAACGGCACAGAACCAGAGACCGGTCCTAACCGAATCGAGGGACGCAAACCGGGCTAATTCGAGCGAAGAAACAGGAGAGTTGTTTTAACAGCAGGATCGAAATGTGCTGACATTCAAAGTAACGTCAGGTGGCACAGGCATAAACATTTCCTCTTCAGTCATTTATCTTAATGTATGGAAAGCAAACTAAGGAGCACGGCACTCATTATGTCATGGGTGTTATCAACTGGGAATTAGACTCCGGCTGGCTGTTACATTATAAAAGTTCGTTTACTTAAAGACAACTACCAGGAAGGTAAAAATGCAAAGGGGTACGTGGAGGTGGTGGGCATCGCGGATGGGGTATTTAGACATAGTTCAGAAGGTGTTGTCCTGTAGGTGATGACTACAGACAGTTACTTCTACTGGAGATGAAGGGCCAGGGGTCCCCCGTTCCAGGGAGCGGGAGGCAGTCCCCCCTTGCCGGAGCCTCCTCCTGTCTCAGGACAGTCTGCCAACAGCCCTCCACGTCCCAGCGTGGTCATCCCGGTCCCTCAGAGGACAGGCTGTGCAGTCAGAACAGACTTGAGAAGGGTTTAAATGACACAGAGACAAAGGAGGCCATCGGGACATGTATAGACAATGTCGTGGATCACAGAGTTTGATGGTGAGGTCAGACGTGTGCTCCGACTGTCATGACATTCAGAGGAACGAAAGCAGCCTTTCTAGTGAGAACAGACTTCTGTGCCCCCAAAAGAGTAAGACAAGGTACATGAGAGCAGACAGGAAAATCTTAAGAAGGGTTATTAATGCAGCCACTTTACTGACATTCATTGATACCTTGATACTTTATTTTTACTTATTTTTCCTACCTTGATACTTTAAAAATACTATGTACGAAATGAACTTGGTAACACACAGCAAACAGACGTGTCAGAGCCATTGGAACACATTCCATCCCACCCTGGGATCCGCAGGCACGTGGGCAAGACCCGATCTCAGCGGAAGGAACCCCATCCGTTTCCAGATCTGCTTCACTGTCCCTCCCCACACCTCCAGCCTGTGTAGTCCTGCGAGCCCTATCCCCACAGCAGAATTCCCCACCAGCAGGTGCCATACCCCTTCCACACTCAGAGCCTTCCCCCAAATCCTCAAACCAGGGCATTTAAAAACGTTAACAGCGTCAGTTCATCCTTTTTTTCCCCAGAGCACCCCAAAAACTACTCTCTCACCGCACCCAGATTTTCCCTGCGTCGCATTTCCACCACTTGTAACTGTAAACTTAGTTTTGTTTTTATAAATCGGTACTTAATGCAGGGATTGCTTGTGCTTATGAAGACTTTACCCCATAGCTGTTCATGGCAACATGGTGACTTCTCTTCAGAAGCTTCCTTCTCCCCCCATCCGCGTGTGCGACCCCCGTAGGACCCGGCCCAGAGCACCCAGCCAGGTTCTAGACTGGGCACATGACCAGAGCCGGAAGAATCAGGGTAATCTATTCCCTTGACCACCTGATGGGTTCAGATGTGATCATGTGATCCAAGTCAGATTCACGAGATTAAAGCCCAGGACTTTGGCTGGGACTATTTTGGAGAAAAATAAATAAGCAATTTCTTTCCACCAGGATTCCTAAACTATCAAGATACAGGTTGGGAGACACTAAGAGCCTTTCAGGGCTAAGGTCTGCCTGAATTCCAAACAAAGGAAATCATATTCGAGAGGTGGACAGAGTCATATTCTTTCATATTCAAGAGGTGCACAGACTTATACTCTTGCAAACAATGGCTAGGATGCTGGATCAAGCTATGTCTGAAGCCTGATGTCAGCTGTGTAAGCTGGTTTGTATAAGTCAGTGTGAATTGAACTTTCTGTCACTTGCAATCAAAAGTATCCAGACTAATAAGCTCTAAGCAGAAGCATCACGCTAGATATTAGGAGACAGAAAACTATGAATATTGATTTTTCTTCAAGGAAAGTTCCTGACCAATGGGGAAAAATTATATCAATCACTATCAACTAAGATGCAAGTTCATGACTGATTCACGGGGCATTCAGCAGGATGCTCAGAAGGTTCTTGTCTCGGTGGTGGGGAATAATTTTCCCATGAGCTGTGCTTCCTTACGTACACTCGGAATTATAATATTCAACGACCTATAAACTCAGGGGTTGAAACTTCAGTGTTTCAACTTTGTTTTCAAAGGCCGTTTCTCAGGCAAAGATGCTTGTCTATTTTCATGAAAGGAAAGGACTTTAAGCTGTTCCCGCACACAGTGAGGCTCTTCTCTCAAATGCCGTCATTTACACACACTTCCCTCATATGTGTCCACCTGAGATTCAGAGATCAAAAGGAACTTCTGGTTGGAGAACCCTGTTCTGGAACACCTTCTCAGTGCCATAACCGGGGAGGTGGTCACTACACAGTATGTAATAGCAGGGATATTAACTCTGCTAAACTCTGGAGGAAAAGGAGAATATTTCTGGGTACACAGAGGCAGGTCTCCAAATGCAGCCCCTCAATTTCCTGCCCCCTAATTCTGTTTTAAGTATAAATGAGGCGCTTTTCTAAGGCGAGGTTTGAGACATAAACGCCTCCAACTTCCACGTGGAAGGGGAAGGGCGGACAAGCAGATGTAAATATTTGATTTAAGCTTATCCTGCCACTAGACATTAAAACAAAGAAATCCATGCCCTCACTGGGTACTTGGATTGAAGGAGTTGGTCTGTGCGGAAAGAAGTGGCACGTGGCTGAAGCAAAGAAATGAAGTTTCTGTGTCAGGTTATTTAGACGGTGTGACGTTCTGGGGGCCTCACGGGCAGCCTTTCCCGAGTCTGGTCTCTATTTTCATCTGTCATGATGGGATTTGGAAATGGATTTCAACTGTGCTGGTAAAACTGCTGAGCGTCCTCAACCCCACGGGGAGAACAAAGCCAGGGCGATGTTATTTCAGGGAGAGGGATGCTGTCCACACCTCGGGCACTGAGGTCGGGCCAGATGAGCGGTGTCTCCAGCTGCCCTCTGGCTCCCTCCAGCCTCAGGGCTGGTCGCTGCTGGTCCACGCCCAGAAACAGAGCGTGAGATCCAGCCCCGAAGCCAACCAGGGTCCTGGGACCAACTCAACAAGGGCATGGGACTCCCACGACCCAGTCAGAGTGGGTTTCCCGTCGCTGGCCGCTCACCGCCTCCTTCGCAACAGGGACCTTCTGCAGAACCCGCCTCTCCGAGCACAGGCTTCACCTCACACATCCCGGTGCTCACTTCAAACACCGGGATGCTGACAGTCTGAGCTGCTAGGTGTCTTGCTCAAGGCCACAGGGCCAAAGAGTGGCAGGGCTGGAGTGTGTCCTCAGAGCTTGCGTCTGCCTCCAAACTGTTGCCACGGGCCCCCCCATCCGTCAGCCTCTTAACCCACTTTGCCAGTAAACTCGAGGAAACCCTCTTAACAGGTGTGGCACCAGCACAGTCACCGCCTCGTTTCAAATGGTCGCTTCATTTAGAAAGTCCGTTTCATTTAGAGGCAAGAACACTTCTCTTGCTGTGCTATGAGTCCAAACCCCGGCACGTGCATACACTGAGGGCTGTGATTTCCTGGCCAATGATGCTGTTGCTCACCTCCTACCTCTTGTAAGAATCACGCATGCATTTCCACGCATGCCACACCCTTCAAACCTCTTTCACGTCTATGGTCCCACAACAACCCTGGGAGGCAGGCAGGAAGGTGCCGTTGTGATATTCTAGAAAAGCACCTTAGATCAGAGAGGTTGACTGGCTTTCGGAAGGCACACAGCTTGGTAAGTATAATTCTGCCAAGGCAAGAGCATTGGTAGGCACTCATATCTGTTCTTCCCTAGCATTTCACCTCGTCCTCATTAAATGACCCTCCGGCAACCATCCTGGGCTTCTTCATCCCATCAGTTGCACTTGGAAAGACACTGTCACCTGCTTGTCCTTGAATCGACACAAGAGGAGCCCACGTGTCCCCCTCTATCAAAGCTTCTGGGAGGTGAGACTGGGCAGGACTCCTGCGTGAGCATCTAAAATATGGAATTCAGAGCCTTAAGATCAAACCCTGTCCTCCTGCTCCCCGTGGCGCAGGAAATGAGTTTCTAAGCTGGCACCCCAGCATCCTCACCCTTTGTGGGTGGGCATACACAGGGCTCCTGGCCATTTTTGGTCATGATTCCAACAGAGACCAACCTGGGCTCTGTGGGCTCTGTGGTCCCAGCCGGAGCCAGTGGAGAGGACCCAGAAACATCACAGATTTTCCTGAGAAGAACAGGTGCCGTCTTCAGAGTTGGAATTACCCCCACTGCACACTGTCACTTCTACTCCTACAAATCAATATTAGCATCAATGCCCTGAGCCTCGGCAAGTGGCAGACTGGGCACCCAGATGCACATGCCTTCAGGCCGCCATTTTCCTGCTAGACAGTGACATCGTCTAGAAGAGGATGGGGGGATTTTTAAGCTGTGCATAACGCTGTTTCCCAGATAGCCCTTTTGCTTCGAGTCCAGCTTCATGACCACCGCCTACCTCTCTCACCTGCCCCCTGCCCACCACACTGCGCATGCTCCCTGCCCTTCAACCACACTGGCTTTCTGTGGGCTTCAGGCAGCGTGAGTGTGCCTGGGGCAGATGTTTGCCTTGGCTATTTGCACTCTCTGCAGGACCCTCTCTCAGGTTCTGGCAGGACTGGCTTTCTTGATTGCAATGTCGACTCAAAGCCAGCCTCCCAGAGAGGCTGTTCCTGACCACCCATCGAACCTCCCTTGGCAAACGATCATCTCCTATGACGTGACTCTTTTTTTCTGCCGCATATTTACCACTACTTGGTGGCTCCCTTGGCCTCAGGTCATAGACACTAGTTTCAACTAATGATCTAATTCTTCCAAAGTACACAGGAAGGAAAATGACCACCCAGCACCCCCAGCATCAAACGTTCGGAGACAGAGTCCATTAGCACGTGGTATGCAGGACCTGTTTCATGCACGTGCATCCGTTAATAATCTCCTTTTCGTGAGAATACAGCTGGTCTGCTCTGCGTTTCTAAGCCTCTCACGTTTCTTTGCCCCTTCTTCTTTCATTCAGATAAAAAACGAAATGCTTCAAACTCTCTGTCCTTAAAGGGCTGAATGCACCAGAGCTGCTGATTGCTACTATTTAAGGGTCTAAGGCTGAGTCATTTTTCAAAGGATATGCTCTCTCTGTAATGGGAAACAATGAACCCTAATTTGGAAGTTTAACATCTAAATTTTTCATAGTGAGCCAATGAAAGCCGGAGCTGCCAAGGGCTTAAGATTTCTGTTGTTCTGTTTTGAATCGTCACGTTGACAAAAGTTTTGAGCTGCCATAACAAGCAGTGCCGACAGTGGAAGAGGCATGGGAACACCCCGTTCTATGGGAACAAGAGTCTGGGGGTGTCAAGCAGAATTTAGAAGCTACGCCCACTGATCCCACAAGCTCTATACTAAATGTGGAAGAGCCACAGTGCTCTAAGTAACAAGGCTGCCGAATGCATCATCCCGGTGGGAGAAAAAATAACTTAGAAACACCCTAAGTGCCGCATAAGAAGATATTTGGCTAAAGGATGCCTGCCTACCTTCTAAAACATTGGGTGGCCTTCCACTGTACCGTGGGGGTGGGGGTGGGGGGCGGTGCTGAGGCTGGAAGGCAGAGCAGGGTCTGTGCTGGGTCCTGCGCTGGGTGAGGCTTGAAGATTAGCTCCAGCCTCCTGCTTCCAGGTTGGGCACCCAACGAGGCACGTCGAGTGTTTGATCATGAACTTCAGCTGGAGAAGAGTTGCCCACCCTCCCGCCGACCCCACGCTGTGTGCATAGAACAGAGAAGGTCCCTTCTCACCCTCCGACTTTTGCAGATTGTTCCGCTGCCTGCACATGGCTTTGCGGGACAGAGCCTCTGGTCTCTGCAGTTCCCCGACAGCCCTCTAACAAACGAAGACTGCTCCCAAACGTCCCTCTCCACACCTCGCCTCACGAC
This sequence comes from Ursus americanus, assembly GCF_024610735.1. NCBI lineage: Eukaryota > Metazoa > Chordata > Mammalia > Carnivora > Ursidae > Ursus > Ursus americanus. The sequence goes on along the minus strand of NC_142156.1, from coordinate 21,605,286 downwards.
TCACCTTGCACATCTCCTCTCTGTTGAGCGGAGCCGGATTGAGCAGCTGGAAGGCGGAGCTGAGAACAGCAGCGAGCCCAGGATTCCTAGAGCCAGAAGCCCAGACACTGAACACGGAGGCAGAACCAAGATGTGCCTGGTCAAGCTCAGGAGGGACTCCGGATTTTGGGGGGTGGGCTGAGCCACAAGGAGCTCAATCATAACTGCATTCAGCAACAGCCATAAATGAAGCCCTACGACCCTCAGGAATCTCCCCAATTCACACACTAAGTTCACCCACTTTTTTTGACAGCAAGACCAACAGTCCCAAAATGGAGTCACTTAGGCTAAGCCCCAGGTCATGAAACCAAGACTTGCCTTAATAACAGTTTTGGCTCAGGAAATGGAAGCTTAAACCAGCCAGTCAATCAGGAATCCCCGATCAGCACTAGTCTGGTAACCTGCCTGATGGTCCCTGTCATCCTCTAAAGGAAAGTAACCCAATAACCAACTTTTTTTCTTTTTTGCCTTATATAACTTCCTTATTCCTCCTCCCTTCTGCCTCTAAAAGTCTCTTTTCGTACAGCTCCGCAGAGCTCCTTCCTGTCTGCTAGATTGGATGCTGCCCGATTCAGACTGATGTGCGCTCAAATAAATGTCTGAGATGTTTACTAGGCCTCAGTTTATCTTGTATCAGTCTACATTTTTATTTCTAGAATGTGGTCTGGGAGTCCTATATGAGAGCTGTCTGGGCGGGAGGGTGGGGGCGCCTGGGGGGCTCAGTTGGTGAAGCGTCTGCCTTCGGCTCAGGTCATGATCCCGGGGTCCTGGGTGGAGCCCCGCATCAGGCTTCCAGCTCAGCGGCGAGTCTGCTTCTCACTCTGCCTCTGCCCCACCCTGCCCCCCGCTCATGCTCGCACTCTCTCTGCCTCTCTCTCAAATGGATAAATAAAATCTTGAAAGAAAAGAGAGAGAGAGAGTTGTCTGGGGTACTTAATACAATTGCAGATTCTGGGGACGTAAGCAGACATCCTAAATCATTCTCTGAGAGGGAGGGAGGGTTGGCAGTTCTGGAATCTGCATTTAAAACCAGCCTCCTCGATGACGGTGCCGTTCATTCAAATCTGGAAGCCGCCAGGCTGAACTGACAAATATTTTTAAAAGAAATGGTGTGTTACTTCTTCTAAGTACTTGTAACAATGTAAGCAACCTTAAACAACAGTATTCTTTTATTCGTTTAGAAAGGAGCTCATCAAAGCCCTGGGTAGTTTTTGGTTTTGTTTTCGTTTCTGTTTTTTTTCTGGGCCATTTGTTTAAAGCGAGCAGGGTAAATAAGAATCGGCTCTGGGGACACTGTTGTCTTTTTGGGGATCTGTAAGTCAGCGCTTCTGAAATGTTCCCGGACGTCCAGGATCTCTTCTAAGAGTCACCCCAAACACCCCTGTAATACTATTCGAGCGATTGGTCTCCCTCCCTATTCTGTCTGTTCTCTGTTCGGGTTGAGAGGGTTTATTTCCCTAAATGGCTAACCTGGCTAAACGTGGTAGGAATTCGGCTCCTTACACGGGCAAGGGAGCGCTGTGAGGTGAAGCAGTCCCCGCCCAGGCCGGCGGAGGAGAGACACCTGATCCCCTCTCCTCCACCCCGCCGGCCTCTCCTGCTGGATTTGAGATGGGGGTGCTGTGTGGCTGGAGCGTCTGCTAGCTTCTGAGGCTTTGAGGGGCTCTTCCAAGGAGCCAGCAGCTTGCAGCTCTCCCACCTTCTCTCCTCCGTGGAGCAGGAAACCCGGACACTCCCACCTATGAGCGACTTGACAAAGGAATGTTCCCCCACACAGCGGGGTCTGGAGGGAAGACCAGGGTCCCGTTCAGGTGGTTGCAAGATGCTAAACTGACTCGACCGGAGAGCCACCGAGCCAGGGAGGCCGGCATGCGGGGAGCATTTGTCTTCGTTAATACAGGAGATTAACCTTAGCTTTTCTTGGCAGCTGTTCCGACAGACTGCTTCTGATCACAGCGGGCATTTTTGAAAGTGTTTAAAAATGACAAATAATATATCACAACAGCTGCTGGGGTCTCTCTTTTGCAACGATTTTCTGTATGAGGCTTAGAGTGATTTCTTCTTGGACACTTCCTTGGGGCTGCCCATTTCTTGTGGGTTGGGGGCAACCTTCAAGGGGATGCCCGTGAAAGTCCGTGGTATCTCCCCATATTCCTAGAAGAACATCCACGTTCTTGGTGTGGTCTGGAGACGCCCCACCTGCCCGTCGGACCCGACTTCATACGGCTCTGCCCTACGCTCACTGCATTTTTCTTCGGTGCCGGCAATGCGCTTGGCTCTTTCCTGCTTCTAGAAAGTGCCGTGAGTATTTCCTTCTCACGGAAGATTATTATCTCCTTAACATTAGCTTAAACATTAACTTTAAACGTTAGCTTAAAGTCAAGCTGACCTAGAGAAGACAAGAATTTGTATGATATAGTTGGCAAATGTTAGTGGGCAGTGAAATCAACTTAGCAGGCCCTCTGGAGACAATGTCCTAACACAGAACAGAGGGGTGATGACCGTCCCTAGCGGCATCAGTAACTGAGGATGCCCAGCTCTTTAGGACACAGGTCTACTGCAGGGTCGGGTGGAATCAAGAGACTCAAACTGTGTGAGGAGCGATCGCACGATTCGCTTCCAGCCAGACCATGTAAACGTCCACGAGAGACCGTGGAGAGGTCTCAGAATTTCTACCGCCACGTTGCCAATATTCTAGCTAAAGAATGGGTCCGGAGTGAGGGTGAAACTTCCAGTAGGAGGCAGGGCTGAGCAAAGGCCCCCAGCTCCGTGTGACAGACATGTTCGTGGATCGGAAGCCTTACATCGTAGAAGGAGCAATGATCCTCTCATCGATCTACACATCGGGTGCGATCCTTCCCACGTTCCCAGCTGGCTTTGCTGCAGATTGGCAAACCCAGCAAGAAATTCATGTGCAAGTGCAAGGGTTATAGACGAAATGTCTGGGCTCCCCCAAATTCATCTGATGGAATAACCCCCCAATGTGGTGGTATTAGGAGATGGGGTCTTTGGGAGTGATGAGGCTGTGAGAATGGAGCCCTCAGGCGATCAGACAACGCTCAGCTCGGACTCACTCTGAACACAAAGCTCGCGTTCTCCAGTTTACCACTATGCTAACTTCTCTTCCCTTCTGCCCACCCGCCTCATTCATGGCCATGACAAGAAGAAACACTCCTTCCAGACCCTGATCCATGGGTCCTCAGTGCCACTGCCTACCCGGGGAGCTTTCACAGTGTAGGACTCAGCAAAATGAAAACACACACGTGAACGCCAAGAGCGAGCAGGCCTGCATGCTTGATATTCGGGCTTTCCCATTCCTTCACACTTTGAACATCCAGACTGAGCTCATTCTTCTTAAGAGATGCCCCATTTTAGCTGCGGCACCTTGTGGGGCGTGTAGCAGTCAGGCATCACCTTGTAACAAAGACGGGCACCAATCAGCAACATCGAGCCGGGCAGACCATGTTCTGAGCCCCTGTTCCCTCACCCCGTCCCACGTACCACAGGGACAGCTGGCAAACAAACAGAGCACAGGGGCAGTCTTTGCTTCCCAGACCCTGCTCCCTCCCCAGGAGAAGCCAGCCAGGCTTAGGAGACTGCCTCTCAACTGGGAATTTTGCCCGCAAGGGACATCCGCAAGAAGTCAGATGTGGTTGTAAACCCCCGGGGCGGCTGCAGCTCCTCCAGGAATTAGCCTGTGTTCTGTTCCATTAGGCATCCTACGCCCCGCGGCTCCCTGTGCTGTTACTGCTGCTCTCCCTCCACACTCCCCGCCTCCGGAGAGAGAGAGCGGGGCTCTAGCAGCAGCATCGACAAATGGTCTGCCTCATAAGCCAGAGGCAGATATCTTTTTTTAGAGGGAGAGATGTTTTAGGGGACATTGACAGATTGGCACATCAGCCCTGAGGTTCACGGCAACACTTGTATTTTGTTTGTTTGTTTGTTTCTTATAAATACTCCTCATTCCCTTTCCGGGCGTTAGAAAGAAGCCAGCACTTCTCCACCAGGTTCTGCATAAAAGAAGGCACCGCTCCTTTCCCTGAATGTATCAGGGTGTGAGGCTGTCTTTAATTATGGGATAATCCTTCCTTTCTCTTTAGAGAAATTGCTGCCAGAAAGTAGGAAAGTCTGTCCCTGGGTGGACAGATGATTGAATGGAAATCCGTTTAATGAGATAGCACCTTACTTCTTAAAAACATTTTGAGATTTCCAATCCAATGCATGGATTGAACGTGTTGTTTGACCTCCTTTTTGCCCTTGGGACCACAGTCCAATGGTGGGGAAGGGGGACACAAAGAAAGTCTCCATTGCCAGTTATTTGTAGGGAGTTGGTGAAGAACCATAGCAGATAAATAATCCACTGAAAACGCCTCTGGAGGATGGAAAGCCGCTGAAGCCACGGCCAAGGATGGAGCGGACAGGGTCGTCTTCATGTGGAACTAAGATTCCGTGAATGTGGCATTGGAAAGTCACTACAGAATGCCAAACAAGCAATGGAGATAACATTAATTAGTAACAGAGGGGCTCAGTCCCCTGGGGGGGCTCAGTCTGTGCAGCATCCAACTCTTGACCTCAGCTCAGGTCTTGATTTCAGGGTTGTGAGTTCAAGCCCCATGTTGGGCTCCATGGTGGGCGTGGAGCCTACTTAGAAGAAGAAGGAGAAGAAGGAGAAGGACGAGAAGGAGAAGAAGGAGGAGGAGGAGAAGAAGAAGGAGAAGGACAAGAAGGAGAAGAAGGAGGAGGAGGAGAAGAAGAGGGAGAAGGACAAGAAGGAGAAGAAGGAGGAGGAGGAGAAGAAGAGGGAGAAGGACAAGAAGGAGAAGAAGGAGGAGGAGGAGAAGAAGAGGGAGAAGGACAAGAAGGAGAAGAAGGAGGAGGAGGAGAAGAAGAGGGAGAAGGACAAGAACGAGAAGGAGGAGGAGGAGGAGGAGAAGGAGAGGAAGGGGAAGGAGAAGGAGAAGCAGTAGTAACAGGGGACAAGGGCAGAAATGAGAGGTGGGTCATTCCCTCATCTTCTGAAGACGGGGCTCAGTCTTTACGAGCTAAAATGAACTCAAGACAGTTAATGACAAAAACAACACTTTGAGTAATGACTCCAAACATTAACTTTACCATAAGCTTCCCCCCCTTCAACTTACCTGAACGTTTTAAGCACCAGTCTCTCTGCTCTCAGCCAACACAGGTGTGCAGTCCACTGATATCACTGTGGGTCTTTCGTCTTCCGATGAGTGTAGCACATTCTATCAAAAACATGAATAACGTTTTGAAAAATAACACACTGTGCCCTTGCCTCTGTGCATTCACGCGTCTGCCTTCCAACGGATATGTACTTGAATGACTGTGCGATGGTCCGTTAATGCTAATGGCTCCTTAAGGGTGCTGTAATTCGAGGGACATTTTGCTCTACCCTTTCTGTGTTACTCCGGATTTTTTTAATAATGAGAATTATCTTAATAAAAATGCTAATGATACCAATTAAAAAGACATAAGCCTCCCTCTAGCACAGGCTAGGAACAGCAGCAGCCGATGGAGGACTGGGCGCCCCTGTTTCGGGCTGTACACTGGGAGCAAGGGGACAGACGATTCATTTGTGCACACGCAGGGGGAGAGGGGGAGAGGGGGAACTGGGGAGCAAGAAAGCAAAGGAGAGGCGTGAGCCCGCAGGCAGCTGGGGAGAAGCACCAGCCAGGGGTGTTGGTGAGCCCAGGAGGGAGCTGAAAGGAAAGCACCTGCAGGGTTGGCCGTACCCCATCTCTGCCAGAGAAATATCTAGTGACGAACAAAAAGCAGCAAGAGACAAGGCAACCAAACTAAAACTGTCCTCTTGACATTTGCTAAAGTAAGACCATGAAGGGGCGCCTGGGTGGCTCAGTTGGTTAAGCAGCTGGCTCTTGATTTCGGCTCAGGTCATGATCTCAGGGTCCTGGGATCGAGCCCTGCGTCAGGCTCCGTGCTCAGGGTAGAGTCTGCTTCTCCCTCTCCCTCTGCTCCTCCCCCTTGCTCCTCCCCCTTGCTCACATGTACACACTCTCTTTCTCTCTCCCAAATAAATAAATAAATCTTTAAAAAAATTAAGACCATTAAGCAAAGCGTGCCAGGCTCAGAAGGGCGCCAGGCATGGAGGCACATTCCAGCCTTTCCCTGCCTCTCCCCTGGGCTGGCCAACGCGTACCCAGCAGCCACGGGCACACACAGGTACAGGCCTGGCACTCGCGCTCCTTCTCGCTGGCTGCAGCTCTGACATCATTGCTGATAAATGTTTGGAAATTTGCCCCTCTTTTATAAGCACGCAGAATTAAGAATCAAAGTAATCCCTAAGACGCCCGTGTTCTGCCTGCATACTAAGCATCGTGCTAGGAGCTGCGGCCATATGACCGTGTTTAATCCTCAGAGTACGCCATCCAAGCATTCTGGTGGGAATTATTTGACCCCTTTTAGAAACCACGCTTCCAAAGCCCAAGTAGCTTCCTTAAGGCCACAGAGCTAGCAAACGGAGAGGTTAGGATTGAATCCAGGCAGCTGAACATAACGATATCAGAGGTCAGCACACTTGGTAAAGAGCCAGATAGGACATATTTTCGATGTGCGCCCTTGCTGTCTCCGCTCCCAGCCCGTCCGTCCGCACCGTGGCTGTGCTGAAAAACAGCCACAGACAAACAGAGATGAATGCACGCGGGCCAGGTTCCGATAAGACTTCATTTACCGAAACAAATATTTAAAAGCAATGCCACCAATAGCTGTTTTTTAAATATATCATAAATATTAATGGTATTGAAAGACCCTTGAAAAATGTGTCATGTCACATTCCCACCAACGAAATACCCAGAATCTATTACTGGCTGAGACTGACACCAATCTCTTTCCTGAACTTTTTTAGCTCGCTTTTTTCTCCCTCTTCCACCTTGAGAAACATGTTAGCAAAGGTTTGTCTAAATGCAGGCAGCTCAACATGACCCACCATGTTCGTGGTCTTTGTCTGTTGTCTTTTCCACTTCGTGGAATCCAGTTCATTCTCCAGGAGAAATCAGTTTTTTTGTTCTCCTATTTTGATGTGTGCTAGGAAATGAGAAACCATCTAAACTCTATTATGGGGATATTGGTGTAATAGGTTTACTGAATATAATCATTAGGGCCCATGCACTGTAGGCCTACTTAGTAGTGGGCAGATGAATTCCAAATCTGAAGTGTGGCCACCCACTCTTTAGCAATTACATAAAAGAACATTTAGAAAGTACACAGTGTTTAATCTGGTCAGACGGAGGTGGTTATTTCTGGTCATTTGCACAGTGTCCCCACTGGGCATACATTCTCCTTGACATTTTACAATTGCTCCTTTCGACTGTGAAATCACTTTTCTATAACTCCGATAACAGCTGTTTGCAGAATACCTCACTCATTCTGGTTTATGAAAGAACATGAAAGTGCCATCTGCCTGAAGCTGATTCGGGAAGCCCAGAGCCAAACAAGAGACAGACCGCTAGGTGATATACGGCCTCAAAACATCACTGACAAACTTGCTTTGGAGAAAAGAGAGATACAGACAGTGTCTCAACCGCCTTATGGAATGAGGGATAAGCAGAAATACACCTCAAGAGCCTATTTCTTGTTTAATATCCAGAATTCAGTCATACTACGAAAACTATCTTTTTTTTTAAAGATTTTATTTATTTATTTGACAGAGAGAGAGACAGCCAGCGAGAGAGGGAACACAGCAGGGGAGTGGGAGAGGAAGAAGCAGGCTCCCAGGGGAGGAGCCTGATGTGGGGCTCGATCCCAGAACGCCAGGATCACGCCCTGAGCTGAAGGCAGATGCTTAATGACTGCGCCACCCAGGCGCCCCCGAAAACTATCTTCTTGTCGATGATGCTCACTGGTTGTACTTTTGGAGTCATGATTCTGAATGTTAGTTCTCACTGAAAAGGGAGAAGGTACAGGGGACTGGGCTGATCCCAGAACAGGATGCAGAAACAACAGGGCAGATACGTGATGCCAGCAGCACCATCTGCCCCTCCTGCAGCGAAGGTCGGCGTTGCTAATCGATCCTAGCTTTCTTCCCTGCAGAGCCCAGACTAGACCTTAGAATCTGCTCAGCCCAAGTATTTTGAAGTGCCCCAATGAGCAATGTTTGTATACCCACCAGATAGGAGCTTAACAAGACTGCTTGATAGCAGGAAGAAGAAGATGATGACGACGACAAAGAAGAAGAAGAAGAGGAGGAAGAAGAAGAGGAAGAGGAAGAAGAAAAAGGAGGGAGGAGGAGGAGGAAGAAGGAGGAGAAGAAGAAGGAGGAGAAGGAGGAGGAAGGGGAGGAGGAGGAAACAAGCTAAATGATCCTGGGCAGGAGGGATGTGAATTCATATTGGTGTTCCCATGCTGTAAATTATTATGCTGCAGTTTAAAAAAATGAGCTAGATTACACCAAGGAAATACATCCAAAACATAGCATTGTATGCAAAGATTAACTCATATAGAGTAATGTCCCTTATTTTTAAAATGTCCGTATATCAAAAGTACATCATACATGTTTTTTGCAGCCACACATCTATGAATGGAAATACACAGGAAAAGTTGCGGAAGGAAGACATACCAAACTAATAATGGTGGTTAATTTGGGAGGGGAATGGAATTTGAAGTGAGTGGTCAATGGACATCTGACAGTTATTTGTAAATCTTTTTTGGTTTATAAGAGAATACATTCATTATTATTCTTGTAATTCATTTTTAAGTAAAAATTTAAACATAGTCAGTGAAAGGACAAGAAACGAAACTTCTTGCAAGCTGTGGTAGACAGAATTATGTCCCCCCCCAAAGACCTCCCCCCTGCAATCCCCAGAGACTATGCATAAGTTACCTCCCCAGCAGAAGGGACTTTGTAGATGGGATTAAATTTAGGACCTAGATGTGGGGGCAATTATCCTGGATTGTCCAGGTAGACACAATATAATCGTGTGAATCCTTGAAAGTAGGACCTTCCTTAGTGTTCGTCCATCATAGAGATTTGAGGACGTAGAAAGACTAGAGAGTCACTGGTTTTGAGGATAGAAGATCCCAGTCTGTGTCTGTTGCTGTCCCTGTCATTGTTGCCTGGTGCTCATTTGGTTGGGCAGGGGTTCTGCTGCCCTTCCTCATCTCAAGGTGGTCTAGGAGTACACCTAGATCTCCTGTGATCTCTCCAGGTCTTGCTTTGTAACAAAAATGTACGTTGGAACCCCTTAAAAGACAATGGGGTCGTCCCCTCTAAAACAGGGGCAGGAATCCCCCTCAAGAGCTATGTCAGTGTATTTGTGAATTTGGAGGCAGGTAATATAACTAATGTTTTAAAATCTAGCAAATTTGGTCATACTAAAATTTAATAAGTAGCTTGGTCCCTTGACATCATTTCAGAGCCAATGTTCATAGGGAACCTGGAGGTTGTGTGCAGTCCATGCCACCCCCCAGCCTGGCCAGCTTCCAGAACACTCTTCTCAGTCTTTCTGCGTCTCAGTAATTAAGTAAGAGACCCTTCCAGGACCCATTAGCCCAACAGGGAAACTCTATAAGCCACAGTGATTTATTGGGTACGGCCCGCAGAGAACTGCCCTCCCCACAGAGCTCAAAGGCTCCCACGGGGAGAGATGTGGTGGCCAGGGGTAAGGCAGCAGACGAGGACCTCCCTGGAGTGACGCAGCCAGGCTCTGCCCTGGGGCAAGCTCGGTCCTTCCACCTGCCAGATGCTCCCAGCGCTGGGCTGGGCACCTGCCCCTCTAGGAAATAGAGGGGCAGGACTGCAGGTGCTGTCGACCGTGGAGGTCTGGTCCCACGCATCAGCCTCCTGGACCTCACAGATGGTTTTATGGACTCTGGGACCGTCCCCAATTCTGCTGATCAGCTCCCCATGGCCCTCCAGACACTGGCACTTCAGATGTTAAAGTCCTGGAGAGGTCAGCACATTCACGGAGCAAAGCTGATCCCCAAGGGGCTAGTCTCTTGACTTATGAACTGCCATGTCCACCATGTGCCCCAGACCCACATCAGTGAAGCTGTCCTCACTGTAGAACCGAGTCTTGATGGGCACGCAGATAAAGGCGCTCTAACGAGGTCCCTACAGGAGCCGGTTCCGTAATATCCACGGTGAAACTGGGTTTAAACCAAGGAGCCTAATGCTTTCCAAGGGGCGCTCGTGGTGCAGGTGCCAAATGAAATGTCACCCAAGTGCATTGTCCTTTTTAAACAACTTGCATTCGCTACATGGGACACTAGAGCAAAATATAAAATACTCCATGCTCCTTTTGCTAATAAAAGAATGCAAAAGGAAAAAAAAAACATTGTTGTGACATGTGCCGTTTAAAGCCAAGATTTCTTACAATTTCAAAAGAGACAATGTTCACGGAGGTGGTCTGATGAGAACTACAAACTCGCTCATCAGACACTTCACCTGCCAGGCAAGCCTGGGGGCCAATGCTTAAGCCCACCAGCATGATCTCGTGGAAGGAGCCAGTTGCTCTGTAAAACTATGTCAGGGTCCCCAAGATCACTCCCACGTGTGGAGAATCACTACAAGGTCTCAGGGGACCCAGCATATAGTGGTTCCTATGGCTGAGTTCTATTACGGTGACATAGGAATGATCATAAGGGAAAAAGCCCGGCGGGTGGGCTGGAGAAATCTAGGGGCTGGCTTCCTCCACGCTCTCCCTGCCATGAGGGTTGCACAGAGCACTCTTCCCCAAGCAACAAACACTCAGCAACACGTGTGTCATGCTTCAGAGAAGTCCACTGGAGGCTCAGAGACTTGGCACCTGGGAGTTTCTAGGGGCTGTTGACCACATAGACACCATCTACCAAGAGGTCCCAAATCCCAGACTTCCAGAAGGAAATCGCATATTTAGCATAGAGCATGTGTTTCTTTGCATACTCTAGGCAAGGTGAGCCCCTTTCATCTGTTAGATAAGGAATGGTGGGCACCCTCCCAAAATCCAAGTTCCCAAATGCCAGCTCAGAGCCAGTCTTGCAAGAGGGCCTTTCTATGGTTAGGGGACCAGCCCATGTTCTTCTAGTTGGTTAAGAGGTAAAACCTGGATTAACAATTAGATCTGATGTTGGGATGCCTGGGTGGTCAGTTGGTTGACCATCTGACTCTTGATTTCGGCTCAGGTCTTGATCTCAGTGTCGTGAGATCAAGCCCTGCATCAGCCTCCATGCTCAGCAAGGAGTCTGCCTGAGATTCTCTCTCTCCCTCTCCCTTTACCCCTCCCCGTGCTCATGAGTGCTCTCTTTCTATAGATAGATAGATGGAAGATAGATAGATGATAGATAGATAATAGATAGAAGATAGATAGATAGATAGATAGATAGATAGATAGATAGATAGATAGAAGATAGATAGATAGATGATAGATAGATAGATAATAGAAGATCGATCGATCGATCGATCGATCGATAAACAGATAGACAAAATCTTTAGAAACACTTAGACCTGATGCCAAAGTCCACCCTACTTCTACTTACCAGGCAGTCCTTGAACTATAACCAGATCTGAATCTCTGCCTTCACAATGGAATAGAGGATTACAAGATGGTGACCTGGATGAAGCCACACCAGTTAGCTTTCGTGACCGCCCTGAAGTAGAGAGGGTTGATACAGAACACACACCATCTATTCCAAGGGCAGCCATCACTAAGTAATCTAAAGCATGGTCCCATTGATTGAACCATCCAACATGGCACCTCTACCCATCAAGAGTGGATGAAACCAATTTCCATCCCTGGTCTCCAGTCTCAAAGTCATTGCTCTTACATCCTGGTGACAGAATAATGTTTCAGTTCTCTCTATTTTCCAGTTTTAGGCTCATGTTTGATCTCTAGATTCAGATGAAACATGGGGACTCAGATTCTAAAGATTAGCTTTCATATTCAAATCTCCCTAAAGAGCCCATAACATCCTGACTGATTTTTCCCCTACCCGGACTATTAAAATCTAACTCAAAAGCTCGCCCTGTTTATCTGCAACGTGGTTCTGAGTCACAGTGTAATTTGGATCAGCGTTTCCCAAATTCAGGACAAAATAAGTTTGATTTCTTTTGATTTCGTATCTTTCAAAAGATCAGGTGCTCTAGCCTTTCTGCTCCTATTGAAAAGGATGGTTGTAACAGACAGCATCTCGATAAGTTGGAAGGAGAAAACCAAGTCATGTGAACTTTGGCAGAAAGATAATATATGACTTCCTGGCAAGTCATACAGAAGTGACTTAATTCTACCCTGAAGACGTTCGCCTTTGCTCATGCAGAAATAAGGAATCCGGTCCCCAAATAGAGGATGCAAGTCTCTGGTGTTAGCAAACACATCAGGGCACCATAAAGCCAACAGCATCACCCATCCCAGGACTTGGGTATCACAGGAAAACACTCTAGCATTCGAGTCAGGTGTCAAAGCTAATGCCTTCCTTTTCTTTTCTTTTTTTTTTTTAAGGTTTTATTTATTTATTTGACACGCAGAGAGAGAAAGAGCACAAGTAGGGGGAGCAGCAGGCAGAGGGAGGGGGAGAAGCAGGCTCCCCAATGAGCAGGGAGCCCGATGTGGGACTCGATTCCAGGACCGTGGGATCATGACCTGAGCCCAAGGCAGACGCCCAACGACTGAGCCACCTAGGCACCCCCAAAGCTAATGCTTTCTTAGCACAAATGGACTCAGAAGTTTCAGAGCTAGACCCTACGGTCAAGGGCCCATGGGTCTTGAACAAATGTCTTCCAAGAACTTCCCCGTCCCCTAATGTCACCGTGTTCTGAGCCCTCAGTTGTAACTTCTGAATTTCTGTACCACAGGGTGAGCCTGGTAGGTTTTCAAAGCCGTGGTAACAAGACACTGCATAATTACTGGCTACTTGCAGCCAGCTCCTCGCCAGGAAGTCACATATTGTCTTTCTAAGCCATTCTGATAAACCCATTCCCGTGGGATTCAGTACTCCCAGCCCCAAAATGGTTATTAGGCTTGACATAAGGAAGTACAATCTGAGTAAATTCGATGCTTTAAAATTCACTAGAAGGATGCTTTTAATTACACTAGCATATCTACTGCCCGTGTATATATACATATACATATATATATGGTAAAATGGATTGTGGTACCGTAGGCAGTGCAATTTCTGACTCATAATGCTTAATAGAGGAACATCAAGCCTACAACTTGTACTATTCTCATTTCTATTAAATCATCTGTTAGTGTTCTTCTAATTGTTGTCCCAGCTTTATGGCCGGGACACTTTCCTGCACTGCAAGGAAACTGCTGTGTCCATGCTAGCTGCACACACGTCGTGCTTAAGAACTCAAAATCCTGACGTTAGGCGAACGAGCGAAGGACTTTCTGCTAAGGCTTGGACTAGGGTTTTTCCATTTTAATTATGGTGAAGACTCCCTCCTTGACCCAACCTCAGTCAGACTCCAGCCCAAAGCCGTCTTTGTGCCTTCTCTTCACTATGCCTGGACTTCCATGTCCCCAGCCTATTAAACCAGTTTATCAAGATCTCCCCACCTTGATTTCGGTCTTAATCAGTTCAGGCTGCTAGAACATAAGTGCCACAAAGTGAGGGGCTTATACAACAGACACTTATTTCTCATGGTTCCGGAGGCTGGAAGTCCAAGGTCAAGGCTCCAGAGGTTCTGTGTCTGGGAAGAGACTCCTTCATGGTTCATTGAAGGCCATCTTCTCACCACATCCTTACATGGTGCGAGGAAGGGAAGGGCCTTTCTGGGGTCTCTATGATAAGGACACTAATCCTATTCATGAATATTCTGCCCTCATGATCTGATAACCTCCTGAGACCCCACCTTCTAACACCACCACATATGGGGTTAGGATTTCAACATATGAATTTTTGGAGAGACATAGATACTCAGCCAATAGCCATGTCCGATCAAATTCCTTTTCTCCTATTTTTTTTTTAAAGATTTTTTTTGATTCGACAGAGATAGAGACAGCCAGCGAGAGAGGGAACACAAGCAGGGGGAGTGGGAGAGGAAGAAGCAGGCTCATAGCGGAGGAGCCTGATGTGGGGCTCGATCCCATAACGCCGGGATCACGCCCTGAGCTGAAGGCAGACGCTCAACCACTGTGCCACCCAGGCGCCCCCCTTTTCTCCTATTTTTGATGCTCAGGTTTTGGCCAGCTGTAGCAAGAAACCTGTTAGAGCAGTTCAGCAAGAATCCCCCCCCCCCCACCGTTGCCTCACTGTCCATGCACGGGTCCCCTCCCTCTGCTCATTGACTAACGCCTACTCATCCTTGTACATCAGTGCTCTCAGTCTCTCTTTGGTACTGCAACGCTCTCCCCTCAGTGGAAGTAGTTCCGAATTAAATCTGTCTTGCCCTTTTTAAATGTGTCCCGGGATGAAATTGCCTCTCTAACCACACTATGAAAACAAGTTTAAAGTTTGCAAACTCATCTTCTGAACTGCATTTTTAAAGTTCAGAACCATCTACCAAGCGGCCAGCATAATTAACAAGTTTGGTTTCCAAGACAGTCTCTCTGATTTATATAAAGACTTTCCACTTAAGTCCTGGCATGGTCCTCCCTGTCTAGATAGTTTGCATTCAGCAGTTTCTGAGCACCTACTGTGTGCCTGGCATGGTGACAGGGCCTCTGCTGGGGGTGTCTCTCTGAAGAACTCCCACTCATGGACTATATGTGGGACATCTGGGTTGATACAGGGATGCCCACCATTTGGCCCACCTAGCATCCTTCCCTGCCATGCCAATCATACTACTCTCTTGTTTCTCCTGGTGTGTTTGGAGCCAATCCCACCCCACAGCCCCAGAGAAAGCACATGACTCAGGTCTGGCCAATCAGAACATTCTACCTGCTGGACAGAGTGACCCATCTAGGGATCGGTGTGAGACAATTTAACAAAAAAAGCCAGGTCCAGGACTTTCACTGAAACTGCTCCAAAGAGCAGGAAAAGGGCATCTTCAAATTCTGTGAGGGTGAGAGTATGGATCTGTCCTGGGTTTTCACTTGAAGAGGATCTGCCTGAAAGGGAAGCCAACACAGAGGAAAGCAAAGCTGAGAGACAGAGAGGAAGCAGGTCTGGTGAGCTTGAGGAGCTGGGTCCAGCCACACCTGAAGCTAGCCCATCTCTGAACTTCTGAGTAACACAAACCAGTAAATCCCATTTCTTACCATGCTACAATGTGTTGATTTGATACATTTACATATTGCAAAATATTTCCCACCATAGCATTAGCTAACACCTCCATCCCATCACATAGTTATCTTTTTTTTTTTTTCTTTTTTTGCTACAATTTGGATGAACATTGAGGGCATTATGCTAAGGGAAATAAGTCAGACAGAGAGAGACAAATACTGTACCATCTCACTTACATGTGGAATCTAAACAGCTGAACTCAGAGGAAGATAGTAGAATGGTGGTTACCAGTGGCTGGGGGTGGGGGAAACAGGAAGATATTGGTCAAAAGGTACAAAGTCTAGTTATAAGATTAACAATTTCTGGAGATCTAATGTAAGCGTGGTGATTATAGCTGACAGTAAGGTACTATATACTTGAAAGAATACTCCATTCTTATTTTTTTTTAAAGCTAAGAGGCAAAGTATCTTTGATACCTAACTATGAACTTAGGTGAGTTGATGGCACTGGGCAAAGCAACACTGTGTGGGGATCAAAAGTCACCACTCTGGGGTTGAGAAGACTTTGGTTAGAAACCCAGCTCCATCCCTTACCTACTGTGGGACTTTGGGAAACTGATGATTAGGGAATTTGAGTAAATTTCCCAATCTGAAATATGGGGAAAGTTTAAAAGGCTGAAGTAGAACATAGGGTTGTCAAATTCAGTTGTTAGCAATCATCCAAAACTTTGGGGATAAATGATGGATAGCGCCGAACAGCCGAGCTGGAGAGATATGGCCATGGTGTGTTCTCTTCTACGCGTCCTGTTTCCCTCCTGTATGTCTCACATCTCGACTGATGATGTTAAGTCACCGGCACCATATTTCCCTCTCTTGTACTTCTCAGAGCCCTAGTGAAGAACCTGGCAAATATTAGGTACTATAACAGTTTTTGACATTTCTAGCTGCACGGAACAGAAACTCCTAAAACAATGACTTTCACAATGAAAAAAAAAATCATTTCCTAGCACAGAAAATCTATGTGTAGGTAATTCAAAGTGGTGCAGTGTCTCAGCAATGAAACCAAGGAACCAAGCTTTCTCCAAGATTCATCTCTAGCACCCTTCATTGGCAATTTTTCATTTTCATGCTCAGCAACTCATGTTTACAAGATGGCTGCTGCAATTCCGGCCATCACAACCCCTTCATGGGAAAGAAGAAGGATGTTCCTGTTATGCACGTCCTTTTGTCAGGGAAGCACAGGCTTTTCAGCAATCTCCTCCAATGACTGCCCTGAAGCTCAGTGGCCAGATCTGTGTTGCATGGCCACCCCACGATAAAAGGAAGTTTAGTAAGAGGAGTATCTGGCTCTAGGGGCACTGTAGTGGGAGGTGGCAAGGGACAGGGATGTTGACCACCTGGACCACAACCCTTCAAGGATGAAAGTCAAGAAACCCTGGGGTAGAGGATGGCTGAGAGCTGCAAGGCGGTCTACAGGTGAGATCACATCTAAGTCACGCTGACACAAATGTGGGAATAATTTGCCCTTCTCATGAGGGTGCAGTCCTCACCTTTTCTGTCTCCCGAACTTCATGCTACCATAGTGAAGTTCAGCCTGAGGATAACTTTAAAAATCCAGAATAAGTCAGGAACCCGCAAGATTCATCTATGCCTTTCCAACAGCAGGTGTTCTCCGTGGAGTTGTCTTCTCCTTTGTCTACCTATATTGCCAGAAGTACTGTCTCTACTTTCCCAGGACAGCAACCTGCTAAGAATGCTTTCAGGACACTCCTGCCCACATTCCACTGACCAAAACACATCATATGGCCAAGCCAACATCGATACCTTGAATACTCCAGTGGGAGAAATTGCAAATTCTTACGACAAAGGGCATGTGTTCTAAGGCAGAAAGAGAGTAAAGAATTGGGAGTGATAATCCGATCTGCCTCTGCATAAATGTTCTGAGAGATGGTTGGCTTCTTCGTTCTGGAAGATATTCTTGGGGCCAAGTGGATCGAGTGATAAGCTGAGCAACAGGCTAAGAAAACTGGAGCAGTTGTTTGGGGAAGAACTTATCCCATGAGAAGCTGGACTTGATCCTATAAACCTGGGGAAGCACATTCTCAGCCTGCCTGAAAGACTCTTCTTAGGGTAATTCTCTCCAGCCCTCTGGAAAGCCAAGTCTTCAGCAGGGGGCATCTCAGTCCAGCTCAGTGTTCCAGGGAATGGGGCTAATTCTCTATAATCATTTAGTGGCTATATAGAAAGGTATTTAAAAGACCATCATTCATTGTAATTTGAAATGTTTCTAGATATTTAGATTACAGACAACTGTTCTTGCTGTCCAAATTTTCCCTAACTTTTTTTTTTTTTTTAAGAGCGAGAGAAAGAGAGTATGCATGAGCTGGGGGAAGGGGAGAGGGAGAAGGAGAGAGAGAATCTTAAGCAGGCTCTAAGCCCAGCATGGAGCCCAAACCAGGGCTCGATCTCACGACCCTGAGATCATGACCTGAACCAAAATCAAGAGTCAGATGCTTAACTGACTGGGCTAACCACATACCTGCCCCTTTCCCTGATGTTTTGTCTTAAATTAAGATATGCACAAATGCAACGTTCTGACAGAGGCAGCATCCTTTCATTTAAAAGCACAGTCCTTGTTTTAAGATTATTTATAAACATCTAAAATGGCAAGGGCCCAATTTTAATGAGAATGTGAAGAAAGCTGCATGACAATTTTTGCATTTCACCACATCCCCTTCTCAAAAGTGTCAAACTGTTCTCATGAAAACATAAGCTAAGGCACATTTAGTGTTTTCTCAAGTAAACATTTGATATTTTACAAGCTCTCTGCTAGGCAGTGCAAGAGCCAGAAAGTCTTTGGGGTGGGGGTGGGGTATCATGCAAATTTAGGTTCAGCTATAAGTCACAGAGAAAAAAATAGAAGTGCATTTGTCCTGCATTCATGTAGTCCAGAAGCCATCTGCCCAGGGCCAGAGTGGTGCACCAGAGATCCTGGAGACCCAGGTTCCCTCCTCCGGCTCCCCAGATACTGGGATGGAGACTTTCTCCTGGGCTGAGGTGTTCCACTGTGCAAAGCTTCCAAAGCTCCCATTCTCAAGAATACCTCATGGTCCAAAAGAGCTGCTGGAGCCCCGTGGTATACACATATTTCCGCCCTGGCAGAGAGACAAGGAAGGGCACTTTTCTTCTTTGAAAGTAACTCCCTGCGAGTTGCAGGCACCACCCCTTTTTATAACAGCAGAACATAGGAGCCAGTTACATGGCCACACGGTGGTTTTTCTGGGTGGTTGGGTGCCCAGCTGACCATCAGGAGTTCTGTTCCGGAGGAAGAGAGGAGAGAAAGGAGCGTGGGGACAAGTCCACTCTGGGACACACATGGCCTATCCCTGTCAACATGGTGGGGTCCTGCCCACCTCCCCAAGCCCACCCCACCCACCTCCCATCCTCTCTCCTCACTCTGTTCCAGCCACTTGGCCTTCTTGCTATTCCTCCAACAAACTAAGCTTATTTCAGCGTCTGGGACTTTGTACCAGCTGCCTGGCCAGCTCCTGCCCAAATATTCACAGGGCCCTCCCTCCCTTGCTCAGGTCTCTGCTCCAAAAATAACTTCCAGGGAGAACACTTCCCTGCTCACCTCACCCTCAACTGCCGGGTCAGGGTCGTGGTGTCCTCACCTCCGTGTATCCTGCACCCTGATTCTGGGCATCCGTCTTATCGTTCAAATAAAAGAGAAAAAGAAGGTGCCCCTTACCCCACCCCCAACTCTGCCCACCTGGAACCTTTCAAAGAAAACGTTTTATTTGAACACTGTAGAAAACATTTTTTAAAAGCCGGTTAGGCTCTTGGGGGAACCCGCATCTTCCTAGAATTTTAGCTTGTGCCTGACTTTTGAAAAGCAAATGTTACGTTTTAAGTCTGAGTTGGCACATGTCCCTCCTAAGAAGTTACCAGTTGAGCTGAAAGAGCTTTAGACCAAAGCATGGGAGAGGGGAGGGAGAAAGAGAGAGAGAGAGAGGGAGAGAGAAAGTAAGTAAGTGCTTGGAGAATCTGTCTTTGGGGCCGAGCTGGGAGGGAGTTTAACCTGCGGGTCTCGCTGCGCTCGGGGCGGCACCTGCAGACCGTCGCCACCCGCAAGAGCAGCTGGAGAGGGGCCTTTTCCTCTCATGCTCACCACACCCACCCCGCGTCTCGGGACCCCCGGAGCAGCGACCCTGTAGGGCGCAGATGAGACCCCTCGCCAGCCCGGCGGTCCCCGACCCGGCGTCGCCGCTCCGGGAGTGGGCACGGCCCCTCTGTCACCGCTGTGGGTCAATCCACTCCACCCTGCGCCACGTGAGCACCACAGAATCCGCGAAGGTAAGAACCCCGCTTCTGGTCGGGGCACTCGCAAGCACTGACCGCAGCCGCCAGCGCCCCTGAGCCCACAACCCGACGAGCAGCCGAGTAGCCACGTGGGACCCGCGGGGGGCGCGTGTCCTCTGCGGGCCAAGATCGGCGCTCCGGGCCACCGGACTGGGAAAGGCGTGGTAGAGACCGGCTCAACCCTTGGATTCCCAGTGCTAGTGTGACCGAACTGGAGTGAGGCACAGGTGGGGTCCCACGGTTTGGGAAAAGGGAGGGCAAAACTTGGGCCCCCCACTCTGAGTCTCATTGTCCCCTGAAGTATGGGGCGGGCAGACTATGCGCACCACCCCTCTTCCTGGTCCCCTCGTCGTCCAGGGATCAGAACTCGGTCTGGGGGCGGCCTCAGGTAAGGGACACAGGAGACGCGGAGCCCGGGGGGGGGGGTCCTCTCGTCCAGGGACGCGGTACCCCGCAGAGGTGCTCCTGCTGGCACCAGCGCCCTTATCAGATCCCCTAGCCCGACCCCAACTTCAGGCTCCCTCTGCGGGGACGCCTCCGGAAGCCTGGGGGGACATCCCCGCCGGGCGGAAGGACAGGCCGCGCCCCTGCCTCACCTTCCCCGGCGGCGCGCCACCACCAGGTTACCCACGAGGGAGGCGACTGGGGCCCCTGCGCTGTCCTCGCCGCCGCCGCTCCGCTTCCGGCCGCTGCTGGAACTCCGGCAACCTGACCTGGTCCCACCGTCGAGTCCCTCCAGCGGGAGCACCCGGACTGTCCCCACCCCTCGGGCGGGCCGCCCGAACCGTCCCCGCCCCGACCTTGCGCGGCGGGCGCCAGGCACCCCTACAGCGAGGAGATGCGGGACGCCGGGGGGCTGTCTATCCGCCGCCTGACCCGCCCATCCTGGAGGAAATTGCGCCCCTGCCCGCCCCTCCCCCGACCTGCGGCGCCTCCTCCAGGCAGGCGGTGGGTTGGCGCTCCGCACTTGCAAATCGCTCTGTGGCCTTGAGGTCTCTTCACTTCAGGAATTATAACTCCCATCCATTTGACTCAGGACCATCTGGGACAGACACGAAGAGGAAAGAAGCAAGAAGCACAGAGTGTGAACAGGGATCTACATTCACAAAAGCGGACATAGACCGTATGTCAGGTGTAAGCGTGTAAAGCTCAAAATAGACGCGCGAAAACCCGCCAGAAACTGGCAACGGAAAGAGGGCAATTGTTCACTAGCCATCCTTACTTACTCATGGAGTCTTCAGCGCCGCGTGCTGGGGGTAACTAGGAAAGAGGGCAGAGCCCCTCTCCTGCACAGTCCTTCACGCAGGAACAGCTCCCCCGCCCAGTGGGGCAGAAGCAAGCCACACCTCCCACCGCCCCTCACCTGCAGCCAGCCTTCCACGCCCAGCCTCGTCTCCCCAGACATTGCTCAGAGGCGGTGTCCCCGGATCCTTTCTGTTCCGGTCGGATCTGATGGAGGGAAGCCAGAGGCGCACCCCTCTGGTGACTGCACCCCAGCACTGGGCTCTCCACCGCCTCCCCTCCCCACACCAACCGAGCCTGTGAGCCTGCGGGCCCTTCCGTAGGCTCTCCTAGGCCTGGGCTCAGGCCCCGCCGCTCCCTCCCCGGGAGGCCCAGGCCAGTCTCAGAAGGGAAGCCAGACACCGTGTCCTGTGTCACGGTGCACCATCACTCCATCGAGGGCGTCCTGAGCAGGGAAGGCCTCTTAAGGGAAAAGAAAATGTAAAATCTCGTGACTGAACAGAAGAAATTCTGAGCAACTGAAACTCCATTTTTGTCCCCAATCTCAAGCACACGAAGGTACCCTTAAACAGCCCTAAGAGATGCTGGGCCAGGCTGAAGAAGCCAGTTGGCATGACAGCGGGTAGCCCAGGATCCCACCTTGGAGAATTCCAGACCAGGCTGGGGTTGAAGGCAGCTGCCTGGTTTCCCAGGTTGAGCTGTGGCGGGTAGCAGCAGCTGAGAACACATCTCACCAGCCCCGAGGGGAAGGTGCTAAGTGTGGGTTCTGATAGGACTGGAGAGCAGAGAGTTGTTTTAACAGCATGCTATTGTGGATCATTCCCCCAGATTCCTTCTATCTGGCTAACCTCGGTACAACGTCAGAAGCAGGTGCCGTGATCATGTAGAGGTGGGCTGGCTGGCCCTCCTACGGCAGCAGGGAGCTCCTCCTCCTCTTCTCTCCCGCTCTCTCCAGCTCAGACACACACACGGAAACACGCAAAATGCTGAGCTCACCCAGGAGCCCGTTATTCCTGGCTGATGGACTGGGCTCCGTTACCTTTCCCTCTTTCTATAACATCATATGAACAACAAAGCCATATAAGTAGCCCAAGATGTGCTGAGCCGCCCTGCTTTCCCTGCTCCTAATCTGTGCTTTGCACTCCCCTACCATCTCCTGCTCTTCAGCACCGAATATCCCCCTCTCTGAGCTGCGGAGAGATGCATGTCCTGGTCCAGAACAGCCCCGGGACAGTAATACAGAGCATCCCTGTGAGCCTAGCAGCAAGTGTCAGGGGGGAGCTGCAGAAGCACCCTCTCCATCTTCCCTCCCTCCGGACCCTCCCTCCTGCGGTGTCTGCCTGTCTCTCTTTCTGGGTGAAGGTTTATTGTATCCTATGCCCCATCCAGTAAGATAACTGCTATTCACTGAGCGCTCCTTCTGTGTCTTTCAAGGCTTCATTACGTTGTTCCTGTTTGTTACTTGCTTATTCTGTGTCCCCAAGGTCGCCCTACTCCCCCACCCCCCAATGACTTGATCCAAGCCTGCTTTCCCAGCTCCTTGAGCGGTGCCTGGCATGGCGTGTGACTCGTGACCATTTGTTGGGTGGATTAACTCTGTAAAGAGGTATTGCATTAGTCCATTTGACCAATGGAGAAACTGAGATTCAGGAATATAAAATAAAAACCAATCTAGCTTGGGGCACCTGGGGGGCTCAGTCGGTTAAGCATCTGCCTTCAGCTCAGGTCATGATCCCAGTGTCCTGTGATCGAGCCCCGTGTCAGGCTCCCTGCTCTCCCTCTTCCTGCCACTCCCCCTGCTTGTGCTCTCTGTTTCTCTCTCCCTGATAAATAAATAAATAAATAAATAAATAAATAAATAAATAAATAAATAATTTTTAAAGATCTAGCTCGCAGTGACAATATTTTTGAGCACTAAGGTGGATGCTCTTTTAAGCATAAGGCTTGAATTGACTCATTTAAACCTTTATGAAAAGTCTAAAAGCAGGTGTTCTCCCTGTAGCCCTTTCATAGGCACGGAAAGAAACTTCTAGGTAAGTTCACTCACTTGCTTAGGCTCACACGGGGAAGAGGTGGCGGGGCTGAGGTTCCAGCCCAGGCTGCCGGCTTCCCAGCTCACGCCCCGGAGGCAGCTTTCGGGACCCCGGCATTCCTTCATTCCTTCATTCCACGGACCTGAGCACGGCCTCCCGGCCGCAGGACCACAACTGGTACGAAAGAAAAAGGAGAACAAAACCCAGTTGGGAGGGCCTGATCCGGGCTCTGCAGCACTGAGTTCAGGGAGCAAACTGTTCCCTAGGAGCTGAGAGGAAGCAGCGTCAGGTAGGCCACCATGTGGCTCTGGGCTGGCCACGCCCCTGCCTACAGCTCCACCTCTTCGCCTGAGTGATGGGTAACAACCCACACGCCCCCCAGCCGTTTGAGGGTGACCCGATGCGGTGCGGACATAGAGCCATGCCCAGTCAATGCTGGCTCCATTCTCACAGTCGACTTCGGAACAGTCCAGGGTGTTTTATGTGCTGGTCTCCAGGACATGGCAGAGATAAAATCACTGCAGGAGGAAATGTTTGTGGGAAATAGCTATGCCAGTTAGGAAGCCTCACTTTCAGAACCATCACTCCATACTCTGTGACGCACGGACTGGGGCTCTGCAAACCGCGCGTCTGCTTCTCTGTAATGTTAGAGTTAGGGCTCTGCAAACTGCATCTCTGCCTCTCTGTGATGCTGGGACTGGGGGTCTGCAAACCTCATCTCTGGTTCTCTGTGATGCTGGGACAGGGGCTCTACAAACTGCGTCTCTGTTTCTCTGTGATGCTGGGACAGGGGCTCTGCAAACCACATCTCTGCTTTGCCAGCCCCTCTCTTTAGGCTTTGCCAATAGGGGGCACTAGGGGGGAGACTGGCAACAAAGAAGGAAAAAGGGACTTACTTGCTCCTTCTCAGCTTCCCCGCTGTCCCCCCGGGGCCCCTCACTCCATCAAGGGTAATTGGTTTTAATTTCCAGCTTCTTTTCACACTCCCGGAGCCAGCCTGGTCACAGACCTCTGGCTCCAGCCCCCACTGGACAGCCTGCGTCCTCGGAGACCTGGGTCTCCGCTCCCTGGGGACCCTCTTCATGCCAGTGAGGTGGCACCAGCAGCTGGCAGCCGTCCTTCTTCTGAGGTCCGGGTCTCTCCTCTGAAGTGCTCCCACTCCAAGTTCTGGGCTCCAACATGACCTCAGGTGTTTGGGAAGGTAAATCAAATATTTCACACAGACAGGCGTCTGTGCTCGGCGAATACTGGTTCCATTTTGCTCACTCGGGGCCCCTTTTTCAGAACTAGGAATCTGCCAGCATTTTAGACATATCAGAGGATAAAACATTCTTATTTAATGTGGAATATTTATAGGAAGGTCTGAGTGATTTTTATAGTGAATTCTCTGAAAGTGATATTTAAGAGGTTTGTAGAAAAAAATATATGATACTGCCATGCAAATGCATCATAATCTATATCGGAATGTAGTGGGGACTGATTGGAATATAAAATAATAGCCCATTAGCGCTGAAAAAAATGTATAAAATCACATAAATAAAGGAAATATGTTGGCTTAAGTGAATATTGGTACAAAACAGGAGAAGAAATGTCACAAAAACTACTGGTAAATGGCTTTTTATTCCTTATTTGTAGTATTATAAAAGCAGATGGCAGTCCTGCAGATGGAGAAAATATTGGTGATGAAAAAGCAAGTCACAATATAAAACTAAATGAAATAAGAACAAATGTCTCTATTTGCAAGCAAAGAAATTAAGCAACCAGAAAGCCTACATCCGACTGAATTCCCACACAGGTTGCTAGAGTGTATGCTGACAAGCCAGGATTTCTGTATACATCAGTGCAAAACATACAGTAAAACGTACAGTTGAAGAAACCCCAAGGTCGTTCTCGTGCATGCAGTAAAAGCCAACATTTGCTTGGCTATTCACACACGTACAAGCACCCAGCGAGGAAAACCGAATTCTAATGGAAACTAGCTTCCACTCTCGTTCCCAGAACTTCCTGGAAATTCCCTTCCTCTTTGAGCCCGGGCTTGTGGCAGTAAGAAATTGAAATCTAATAAGGAAACAACCCAAATTCAACTACCTCTGATTATTCGCGTGGTTAATGCCTCCTTACGGAGGCTGAAAAAGCATCCTGGATGGGAACTTCCCATCTTTTCCATGATGTTTGTGTTTCGGTTTTCTGCTGCTGGGAGGGAGCAGCATTACCGCCGTCTAGCACTCCTCTCTCCTTCCCTGAGTGGCTTTCCGCGTGTGATCTTGGCGCACTGGACAAGGGGTCAAGATGTTGCTTTGGGGTAAAGATGAGTTTTGCTTGCTGGTCGATACGGTAGCTCTTTACAAAGTGAGCAATAAATACACTCCATTCAAAAAGGTGACCGGAAACGAAGTGTAAGCGTGTAGTGGAAGAGACTGTTGTCAACTAGCCCAAATTTCTTTGACTCAGCCTTGCTTTAACATTAAAAACGATAATCCCAGGGGCTCCTTTTTCTTTTTTTTTTTTTTTCGCTATTTGGTGAGCAGCAATCTTGAGAGCAACGTTAAGAACCCACTGCCACAAATGTTTTCAAGAATGCTATTCACCGGGGGGCGCCTGGCTGGCTCAGTCGGTGGAGCGTGTGACTCTTGATCTTGGGGTTGTGAGTTTGAGCCCCATGTTGGGTGTAGAGATTACTTAAGAATAAGATCGAAGGGGCGCCTGGGTGGCTCAGTCAGTTGAGTGTTGGACTCGGTTTCGGCTCAGGGTCATGAGATGGGACCCGTGTTGGACTCTGCACTCAGCATGGAGTCCGCTTGTCCCTCTCCCTCTGCTCTCCCCCCACTGCTCTCTCTTTCTCACTCTAAAATAAACACATAAGTAAAATCTAAATAAATAAGTAAATAAAATCTCTAAAGAAGAAAAAAATAGAATGCTATTTATTGGATTGACAAATTAGCTGTTGTTTACCTGGGAAGGCGGGAAGGTTAACAAATTATGTGCATTCCCTGTTCCTATGAAATTTATGTCATATTGTTCTCTCTTTTGGCATCGTAACTCCGAGTTTTTCTCTATTAAAAAGGGAAAGGAGATTTTCCATGATTTTGAAAAGTTTATTATAATTGTTCAAAAATGTTGACTTTATCATTGAGACTATGAACGTTTGTTATGGGAAACCACGTTTGGAGCTTGGTTCACTGTAAAGTTGGAAACCAGGCTCATCAGTGGAGGAGGATTTAAACCCAGCAACTGTGTAGTTGAACCACTGACTCTGCCTTTGGTCTACTCAGCTACGATAACAGAGATTGAACAGAACACCGTCCCTTGCCCTACAGCAATGAGAGATCTGCACAGGTAGGAAGCATAGAACATGATTTAGAAGGTAAATATTCAATCGGTCTTCCCCACGAGCCTCAGTGAATTCAGAATATTTTGGGCCTTTTTCTCACTCTTCGGGAAGAGATAATGGGGTTCAGCTTTGGTTTCCATCGGGTCCTCTGCAGTTCACTCTGACAGTCTCACTGGGAGGTTTTGCTGTATGGTACAGCTCAAGAATCCCCCATGACATCTGTTTCTTTCTACCTTGTATTTCTATTACTATTTCTGTTATTCATGCCTCATTTCCCTTCCATGTTCTGTTGGGGCAGAAGCCATGGCCAGGTCATCTTGGCATCCTCAACATTCCTAGGACAGTGCTCTGGACATAGTCGGTACCCAGAAACAATATCTTGAATGAAGGAATGTCCTGCTACAAATGACCCCCTAGTACCCTTCTTCCAGGGTAGCATGGGGTATTAGGATGACTCATCATATACCCCTGAACCCACTCATTCTCTAGGGTCTTCTGTTTCAATGAATGGCTCTACTCTGTATCCAAGTGCTAAGGATCTAGAATTCTCCAATAGGAATGTGCTCTTCTCAGGACCAAGTCCAGCCATCGCCTGCTGCTTCCACCTCATAAACATCCCTAAAATCCAGCCTTTTTATCTAATTTTGAGTCCAAGCTAACCGATGTCCCAAACCCACTCTTGTGTTCCCTAATTCGTTTTCCTCACGGCACCCAAATCTGACTACCATTCTTCTGTGGCTCGTGATTTTCTTGTAGGATAATGGTCTTGATGCCTCAAATGGCCAAAGGTATGTCCTCCATTTACCCGGTCCCTGCCGACCTCCTGAGCCTCGGCTCAGGCCACACTCCCTCTTATTTTTTACATGGCAACCACATGACCTGTGTTTGAGTTCTCAACAAGCACAGGACTGTTCATCTTAGGTCTCTGCTTATGCTACCCCTTCTTTCTGGAATGTTCTGAGTGCTCACTTATCCAGTTAATCCCACCCATAAAAATCGCAACCCGAATGTCACTTGCTAAATGGAATCATCATGATGACGTAAACTTGTTCAGACCCTCTTGTCATATGTCTCTATCCCAAGATCACTCCTGTGTATTTCCGACTAGATCTGTGATTTGATAGTTCATTTTTATAGACAAGGTTTTGGGGTTTTTTGGGTTTTTTTGTTTTTCGTTATTTTCTTCCCCACACCCGTCCTTGTGGTTATACCATCCCTTAAAAATACACTCAGGCTTATTTGTTGCTGTTTACATTTCCTTTGAGATCCACCCCCCCCCCCCACCAGATACACACACACCCTGCTTATTTATTATTTATTTCCTGGTTTTAAAGTCTGCACTGTACAAAAAATTACCATCAGAGAAGTGCCCTCCTCCCCTCCCCCCGACCCTCCTCCCCCTCTCTCTCCACCCCTTTCCTGCCACTCTCGGTTGGTAATGGGTCACATTCGTGTTTGGTTTATGCTTCCTGTAGGTCCTTTTGCACAGATGTGTGGGAATGTGTGTGTTTTCTTAGGTCCTAGTTGCTGGGGGCGGACGGGGGCTGGGTGGGGGGTGCTGAGCAGATGTGAGAAGAACGATCAGACAGCTGACAGCTGGTCCAGGAGGGGGACGGCAGGCCATGGTGGGAGCCAGAAAGAAGAAAGGAGGAGTGGCTTGAGGGACAGCTGGGGGTGACAGTGCCATGATTTGGTAACTGATTGGTAACAGAGGGGAGGGACAGGGTCTTGTAGGGGATGATGTTCTGGTTTCTGCTTTACAGACTGGCTGCATGTGGGTGCCACTCATTGAGATACAGAACAGTGTAGAAAAAGAAAAATCTGATTGGCGGGGGCCCCCAGGTGGTCTGGTCTGGACCAGTTGGGTGTCAGGTGCCTTTGAGACTTCTCTGTGGGAGTGGAGCGGACAGCAGTGGCATCAGGCACAGCAGGGAGGTATTCGCAGGGGGCGAATTTTCGCAGGGGGCAGATTCTGCCCTGGTCCTCTGGGCACTTCCTCAGGATATGGGGCTGCATGCAATGAATACTGGGGATCTTCCGGTCCGTGCAGAAGAACAGAAACAGAAACCAAACCGTGGCTGTCCACCCCCGCCCCCAGCCTCTTCTTGCTGAGGCCAGCTACTCAGGGCAGACCACCAGCCAGAGGAGCACCTCCCCGCGGGTGAGGTCGGAGGCCCAGGCCTCCCTGCCTCTCAAGGTAGAGGAAGGATGACAGAAAATTGCAGCTAGAATTCTGTCTGTTTCCAAATCACCCCACAAAGCTAATGATTCTTATCTGAACAAACCGTTACCTAGGAGAGTCTGCGTTGTGTGAATGGAGGTCTCGGTTCTTGGATTCCCCACGGAAGACTTAAGTGAGGCTCGGTGCCCGAGTAAGGACAGCCAGAAGGAAATTAGGAAGCACGGAGCAGTTTAGGAAGGGCAGGACACTCTCAAGGTGGGTGAGCGGGCAGGCCCAGAGGTGACAACTGTCCTGAGCCTACAGGGGTCTTGGGTCATGGACATGGTGGTCTCCTAATGGAGGCTGCTTCCAATCATTTGGAGGACTCTTCCCACAACTTGGGAGGGAGAGGGGGAGTTTTCGAACCTCCAAGGTTTATACCAGAACCATCAAGGTAGCTTTCCCCCATGGAGGGGGTGCAACGCATTATAATGAGTCTGGGGGTTCCCCTGGGGCAGAGAGGAAGAGGAGAGTGCATGCTCTGCACCCGTGGCTCCTGCTATGTCAGCCCCAGGGTCCTGGAAACCCTGAGGCCAGGACGTTGAGGGGTCTTGAAGCCACAAAGCAGGATGTTGTACCCCCGGGGTTCTCATGTGCAACCAATTTATACCACCCTTGTCCCCAGCGCATGCCTAGCTGCCTCCTCTGGCTGAAAGGTAGCCCCATGCCCACAGGACCTCCAGAGCCGTGGCTCATACCCAGGAGCCCCCACCTGCAGGGTTGGGGTGGGGGAGGCCCCGGGACACGCGGCCAACCCTCTCCCCATAACTGGGTGACCACTGCAGGGAGCAGCCCAAAGGAGGCCCAGGTGGGGTCCTGCTAAACCCCTTAGGAAGACTGTAAGGGGGACGGTGTGAGCTGGAAGTGTAGATGCCACGAGGTACCTCTAGCTGCAGGTTGAAGGTAAGGAGCTGGGGAACGCCGTACTCTCCACACCAGCAAACCGAGGAACAGACAAAACAGCACAAGTTGCGAGAGTTCAACCCGTTCGGGGCTCTTGAAGCCTGGTCAGCAAACCCTCCGTGTGAGCCTAGGAGATTCACAGGGAAGCGGTGAGAACTGGAAATTCGAGGCTGTGGTTGGGAATCCGTGAATGCCACATGGAAGGACGCTGCGGGAAATGACCGTGTGTGGGCGCACACCATCACACGCGTACATGTGTGTTTTGGGGTAGAAGCAATGACATGATCAGAACTTTTATTTTACTAAAATGGATGGATTGCAAAGGCAAAGACTGGAATTCAGAAAGACCAGCAGATTCGTTCACCTTCTTCCTTTAAAGTGCACACACACATTCCTAAATTTTCCCCTTTGACGTATGAAATTTTAAAGGGAAACCATGTGGGGCGCCTGGCTGGCTCAGTCCCTAGAACATGTGACTCTTGATCTCGGGGGGTCGTGAGTTCAAGCCCCACATTGGGCCTAGAGCTTATTTAAAATAAAATAATTTTAAAAAATAACAAAGAGAGAATGTGTTCTGTAGAGGAAGAGAATTGCAATGACTTCTCGTGGCCTCCTTCCGAGCTCTGTCACTCCATATGTAAAAAGCAAAGTGATCTTGACTGTGAGTCAAAGTCATCTCAAGTCCTGATTTTAAATGATCGATCACTGCAGATGCTTCTCCACCATTCACGAGGATCCTTTAGCAACGACTTTGGTCATGCGACCTTGACCTGCCCGAGAGCGCCAGGTCCCCTCCACAGGTCGGGGATAAAAAGAGCAGAAGGGGACCGCAGCTGTGCAGCCTCACGGAGCCGCCCCAGAGACAGCGCAGAAAATGGCCAGACCGTCTTGGCTTGTAGCACCGTCCTCATCTCTCACGGCAGCCCTGCCCAAAGTTTAGCACCACATGCGTCACCTGGGGAAGTGGACAGCGTGCAGATTCTAAATCTGCGGGTCTGTGGTGGGCCTGGGACTCTGCATTTCTCATTAACTTCCTGCCCTGCTGACCCGGCGGATGCTGCTGATACGTGCCGCCACGCGTGGGTAGCAAGGTTTGAGGAGAGTTTCGACCTCTCCTAGCTCAAGGAGGGAATGGAAGATTCTATCCAGCTGGAAATCCAGCACTCTGGACTGTATGCATTTTTCTGCTCACGAGCAGAAGCGGCTGATACGGCAGGGCTCACAGGCCACGTCGAGCTGGACTTACAACACGAACAATGCAAACCTCATCCCTGCCCAGCAGGAGGCCGCAGGCAATAATCTACCCACCCTCACCGTGAGCCCGGGATTTTTCTAAGCTCTTCGTGTGTAAGTCATCCGTACCTTCGCCAGAGCCCCATATTCTCAGAGCTAAATCTCACACGTCCTCCAATTTTTGTTCAAATACACCCTCCAGGGCTATTCACTCAACCCCCTGTTTTGAATTGACACCTGCTCCCGCCACAGGCAATCCCGGTCTCCTTTGTCTGCTCGGCTTATTCCCCCTTGTACTTAGGACCCTTCAGTATTTAATACAATTTACTTACTGATGAGGCTTGTTTTTTGTTGTTTATCCTTTATTAAACGTAAGCTCTCCGAGGGTGGCAATTTTTCTCTTATCTCTGTCCCCGATGTATCTTCAGCACCCAGGACAGTGCCCGTGATACAGGGGAAAGTCCAAAGAAAGACGTTGTATTTGTAGAAGTTGAAGGAAGTAATCTGCTCAAGGTCATCTTGTGGGTGAACGGCAGGGCTGGGCTTGAACCCGGGCGGCCTGGCTCTGCCGACCGCGTTCTCTACCACCCTGCGAAGCTCAGAGTGTTGAATATATGATACGTGTCTTCCGAGATCCCGTAGCTGGTGAGTGGTGGGGTTGACATTGCATCTGAGCTCACTGGATGAGAGGGCACGTGTGTTTTCACTGCACCAAAGTGTCTCTTCGAGGTCAATGGAAAGATGGAGCCTGATGGCTGTGGGGGAGGGGAGGAGCTGGAAGAGGTTTGCTGCCCAGGCACAGTAATAGAGGGACAAGCTCTTGGGGTACTGCTGATAATAAATGAGTTGTGTCCCATCTTTGCATCAGGAATGTTCATGGGGAAGGATTAGTGTGAGTGAGTGTCAAAGAAGACGCACAGTGTCCCTGAGACAGATGCAGGGTTATTCACAAGCTGACCATGAAGGCAGCCAGAGGGATGCCAGGGTCACCTCGGGTCGGGGAAAGGAGTATCCCAAACAGACACAGCAGTGAGCGTCAAAGCTCCCATCACGTGTCCCCACGGAGGGGATCATTTGGCAGACTGGATTTCAGACCCGGGCCTGGCATTCTTGTTGAAGGGACATTCGAAATGCTAGGAGGTGAGCCTGCTCGGGGAAGGGGTTCAGAACAAGATGGAATAACCAGTATACAGTCTGACTTGAGAAGGACAAGCCGCCAGGTCGCACTTGGTAAATGTTCGGTGAAAGAATGAGCTAACGAGTGAAATGGCTTAAATGCACCCTTATTTGACCTTTGAAGACAAAGTCAAAGTGGTCGGCATCCTGAGCACGACAAGAGCACCTCCGTTGCTGCAAATTCTTCAGGGTGGTTATTGGAGGGACGTAGTGTAGGTGCAAGAGGGAGTTTGTGGGTGTAACTGTCCAGGGGGACTGCGTGCAGGCCGGCTGGGATCGCTGGCTCCCTCCGTAGCACCAGGACATGCTCACCACCTTTTGGCTCTTCTCTCCTCCTTGTAGACATCATCGTCAGGCTTCACACACAAGATGCAAGCTGGGAGGGCTGCATCCTCTTCTGTCCAAGTCCTGTTAAAACTATGTTTTCCTTTCCAACAATAGCGCGAAAGAAAAGTCGTTTCCTCTTGTTAGGTCAGTCCCCCTCCCTGAAGTGCCAGGGCCAGGAATAGCAAATAAGCCATGGCTACACCATCCTCCTTCCCCACAGAGGACTCTATTAGACGATCTTGATCCTTTCCCTTCTCCTCCTAGCTGCACCTTCAGAAAAACATCAGCACAGCTCTGGGCAGTGAGACCATTTTTTCGGATTTGATAAATGCACTAAGAGGACATCATTCCTCATGGGAAGGGTTTGGACCTGAGAGTCCAGCAGTCCTAAGGTCAAACACCTGTCCCTTACCATCCAGGCAAATGTCCGCAGCTCCAACTATTGTAAGCTTTCATTTTGTCATTTGGAAAATAAGGAAAACCAAATGTATTTCTGAAGAGTAAGCAAATATAAATAGCTACGTTCTTAACCCATGCAGGGCTAAACACATGCTATTTTCCTTTCACTTCCCAAAAGAGGTCCTATGTGCAGAGTAGGACTCGCTTTTAGAGAATATAGTCAAACCTACCCCTGCCTCTCAGGTCACCCAGCTCCGAAGATTTCAACATGTCCAGATCTGCTCATCCTGGACAAACAGACCCTTGGAGGGGGCCAGCATGGTTCTGGATCCCCCAGCCATGATTGTAAAAATGCTGGCCACGTCAGTACAATATAGTCACAGAATTTTAGTCGAAAATACTAGCGATGCAATTTAGGATTCTGGCTTTCTGCCTTTAGAGGAGATGGTGGCTTGCGCTGTGCCGCCCGCCTCGGGAGCCAGCCGTGCCCTGGGGACACTCGCAGCAAATCAATCGCTCCTTGGTGAGTTTCTCTTTTCGAGCCCATTTGAACCTTTTACCTCGGACGACACACAATCAATCAAACATGAGCGATTGCCGGAGCCCGGGTTGGGTACTTGTTTTTCATACATCAGAAGTTTGGAGGAATAATTTCAATTCTGAGAAGTACTTTCCCCAGCCTCGTCCCTCAGAAGGTGCCCTTGAGTTGAAATGGGGCCGGCACTGGAATTTGGTAACGGTGTTCAGCGTTTCCTGAGAGCGTGAAATAACATTTTGCGAGTCATCCAGCTTCTGCCTGACAGGTCTTTTTGAGGGCCAGTGTTTGGGGATGAACGAGAGGCTCGGTTCCTGCCCCTTGCGGGATCTGCTATGCAGTCAAGAGGCAGGTATTAAACAACCGTATTCTTGACATTTCATAACGAACCATCTAATTGCATTGGAGATGAGACTTAGCGAGCAGAAGCGTGTGATGCCTTTCAGACATGGAACTCGGGAGCCTGTTTTGTTTTTAGTGTGTGTAGTTTTTTTCATTTTTCATTTTGCTAAAATGTTTTCTCGTGTGTGTGGGGGGGTGTTGTGATAAGGAACAAAGCTGCAACTTTGGGAATATTTCCTCCGAAGACACAATGCTCCCAAACACACCAGGGGTCACCACACCCCACATTACCAATTCCCTTGGCTTCTGTTTCCGTGACTGTAGATGGCTGGGTGGTTCCAGGCGTCATGTCCTCATGTGAGAGTGTCCTAAGCAGGATGAGGCAGGGCGGGTACAAACAGGACCTTTTTCTCCGAGTGCTCTCTTTCCTGGAGATCTCTCCAAACAGCCTCAGCAAATTCCAAATATATTCATTGCAAGACCAAACACAGGTACTTGGGACAGAAGTTTCCACGACGGTCGAGCCGTGGCAATTCACGTACGCCACCTCGCAGCGATCTGCTCCCAAGGGCAGGTGGCTGTCCTGTTGGTTTCTGAGTAAAATTAGCACATTAATTTAATAAAATTAAGGCGTTAGCCTGGAAGAAGCGAGGAGACTGATCCTTTCCATAAAGATGAGGAACACAAACTGCCCTCCCTCACCGCCTCCATCACCAAGTAATCGCTCAAGAAATGAGAGCTCCCTTAGTAAAAACAACAGAATGTCCGGCTTGATCTCCTCCCGCACTAAAATCTTCAGGAGGCTGGGGGTTCATTTACGGTTCAACAGCAATCGTGGTCTTTTCGGCATCAAGGAGGATAGGAACCGCTGTCATTGCCCCACATGGCCACACAGTGTCAGTGTTGAGGAGCAGTTCCGTGCAGATTCGCGACCCAGCCTGACAGCGGCTGTTAGATGGCAAAGGACAAGATGTAATTGGGGGCCAAATAACTGTTCTTTTCATGTACACTTCAGCCATTTTCTCCAGATCACTACCTCAGTTCCACGGATACTCCTGGAATCAACCATATGTTGATTTGAAACGAGTCCTCTCAACTCGCTATGACCTTTAGCTGAGCAAGGTCACAAGCCGAGATGGGCTCTTTCCAAAAGAGG
Source organism: Ursus americanus (assembly GCF_024610735.1). Lineage (NCBI taxonomy): Eukaryota > Metazoa > Chordata > Mammalia > Carnivora > Ursidae > Ursus > Ursus americanus. The sequence goes on along the minus strand of NC_142156.1, from coordinate 21,570,877 downwards.
TGATTTTATTTCGGGTAAATGTCCCTCGGGGTCCAGGAATTGGGGTGTCCATCTCTACCCCACTTGCACTCTATGACACTTGAGCCCTTGTACTTTCCGGAATTAATTGCACGTACCAAGAAGTTGACAGGTTTTGCTAAGCCATTGGTGGGCGCAAGCTTTACGATTGTGTAGCCCTTGACTGACTGGAGCAGAAGCCCGATCGTTTGATGAAATAAATGAAGGAGTGAAGCTAGACCTTTGTTATAGGAGTATTTTAAGAAAAAGACATTTACATCAATAACCAAGAGGGATGGCTAAGCGACTCTTCCTTGAACCTGGTTAAGTCTGCGCCTTACAAATGTGCATCTAGAACATTCTTGACAATACTCTAAACCCCCTGGTCCTTGTGTTTACAGCCCTAAGTAAGAATTATCTAATTTCTCCGCCTGGATCTCGGTGGCCAAACTCTAGCAGAGAAAGTCAGGCAGGAGGGCAGCCTGGCTTCATATTAAATTACTAAGTCCTCAACAAGGCATAGAAAGCCTGCCGCATTTTCTGCTCTCGCTCTCTCTCTCTCTCTCTCGCTGAAAACACTTTGTCAAAGCCCACTCCGTTCTCTTCTGTCCTCACGCACCGTCTTGTTCTCAGCAGGTGAGTGTGTCTTTTATTTCACACAGCTAATTAAGCCCTTTAAAAATGTTCTCCAGTTTCCTTTTACAGAACTTAGAGTTCTCCTTCTAAATGTTCCCAAACTTCGTCCGTCCTATTAAAACAAAGGGACTGTCCTTCTTCCTAAAGTCCATCCCTTTGCCTGCTGACTGGGTTGCATCCCAGACAACCTCTCTGGAGCCTTAAACTGGGATCCGTATCTTGCCCTCCCGTATCACCAGCCTCTCAACCGTAGTCTTCCATCTGAAGGCATGCAGGTCTCTCTATTCAAATAAACTAACCAGCAAAACGAGCTTTTCTCAACTCCCCTTGCCCTTCCCGTCTACCCCTTCATCACGCTTCCCCTTCAAAGCAAGACTGCTTTGGACGATTACTTAAGCCGTCTGTCTACACTGCCTGACTTGGCAGACCTGCCCCCGCTTCCTTCGGCACCCACGCAAACATGCCATGCCCACACTTCATCCCCCCCCAGTCAGAGAGGTGCATTTCCGAAGCATGAGTTCCAACCTACCTGCTCCTTCTTGAAACACTCCATTCCACTGACTTTCTGGATTCCATACGTTTCTGATTTTTCTACCTCCTTTTGGTTTATGATATGTAGGTCTCAGCTGCAGGCTTTTGGCTCCTGCACCTAGCAGTTCAGTGTTAGGATTTCTTAGTGTGGCCCAGATTCTCTTTTCCTTCTACATTTCATCTCTAGATAACAGTGTCACAGAGCTTACATTATATTCCTTATTTCGCTCCTCACGAAGACTCATTCCTTTTGCAAACCCCGCTCCTTTGTTAATATGACATCAGTAGCATGATTATTGGCTTAATACTCTTTTTTTAATTGGAGAAATTTGCTGTCTTGGACCAAAAAAAAAAAAAATCCTTCCCCAAAGACTAATTTCTACCTAGGATACAGAAATTATCACTATTAAAAAAATACTGTTTGATCGTATTACAATTTAAAGAGCTTTCTCTATTGAGATTATACATATATGCACGAATATTTTTGTAGGTTTTTTTATGCTAATGATGATGAAAGTAATTAACCTGTATTTCTCTCTCCCCATGTGCTGGATTCCGTGGCTCATTGAATCATCACAATATTGCCACCTGCCACGGAGAAGCTACTGCCACCACTATATAGAAAACAACCCAGAACACCGAACTTAGGAAATATAAGGACCGCGCTCAAGTTGACATGGTCACAAAAGCCAGGAGTCCGAGCGCAGAGGCTAGTTGACTCCAAAAACTGGACAGCTTAATTTAGAGTGTGCTTGCCAGTCATCGGTCTGACCATCTTTCGAAAGATAGGACATACCATCCGTCATGAAGTAGCCTTGTCCCTGCATTGGCTTGGTCCCAGAACTTTGGTGAGACAGGTGTCACCGCCAAGAGAGAAGATTCTCTCTCTGATGAGCGCTCACAAAGATACCAAGTGAGATTTGCAGGAGGTGGTCCCACGGAGCACAGAACCCTAAAGACTTCACTTTCAGCCACACAATAATTGAGCCCTCTCGTTACAGGCTGAATTGTGCTGCCCAGACTTTGAGATCCACTCTCTATGGTTTGTAGGGTCCTGTCCTCGTCTCTATTTGCTGTCATACATTCTTTGAGTAACTGATATGAAAACAGTCAGCCAAGGCTTGCCACCTTCCTTGCTTCATCGCAGCTAAAACCCTGGGCCGTGTATACACCCCTGACAATTACGGTGTTAGCAGTAACCATAGAGGAAAACCCACATTTTCACCAGGTGGATCCACTCACAATTTCTGTCACAATACGGACAGCTACAGTGTTAAAGAGTTGAAATTAATGACAATGGAAGATGGTGTAACACAATGCAAACCTGCCTTGTGAGTCCTTCCCAAAAGCTGCTGCAAACTATGCCTGTGGAACGGGCTGAGGACTCGGGCACTTTGATGATCACAGACACAATGTATCTCCCACCTGCTACCTCTCCCTCTCTCTCTCTCATTTATGTATTTGTTTCTTTATTTATTTTTGCAACAAGGCAATTGTCTTGTGTTGATTAGACTAAATTCCAATGAGGGCTATAATGAATGCATTGCTGATACGAGCAAGGATTTTCCAAGCAAGTCATTAAACACGCAAAGCCTTGATAGTGTTCCTGCTGATAGAGTTCTCCTCTCATTGATCATCGTGTAGGAAGGACCCAGGTTAATGAGAGCTGGGGCCGAGGAGGGGGAAATTAAGTGGCATAAACAAGAGATAATGGCAGAGTGTATGGAACAGTCCTAAATGCCGCACAGGTGCCCCGGCTGGAGGGTCAGCAGAGTCCTGGGGTGCCGTGGCTACATCGGGTCACGCAAAGTCTCCAACAAGCTCTCCTTTTTCTGAATCTAAATGCCAGTGAGCAGTCCCGGCAAAAGCTGACAGCCCCGAGCCCTCCCTCCCTGCTCTGTCTCCTAAGCCCTGTTGGCAGGCCGTGCTGGCAATTTGGTACACGCTGGGAGATGTGAGAGCTTCCCTCCTTTGCCCCTGCTCTCTGGTCTCACATCTCCCAGCGTGTACCCAATTGTCTTCTAATTTCTCATTCCACAGCGGTGAAATAACAAAGACACACAATGAAGACCAATTTTAATTATAAGCTGCCCTCCCAAAGAAGACTTCACGTACAGTTAAAACACAGACAGTTGAATAAAACCGAGGGAAATAACCAAGAGCAAAGAGAAAACAGAGCTACAAGGTCCCGTGTAGAGAGCAGGGTCGGAGAGCGACCACGGTGGACGTTCTGCTGCTCGGCTTCACTCCTAAGAAGCCGGTGTTTATTTAAAAACATAACTCTGAGTTTTGTACAGCACCAATAAATCATTACTTTGATGGGAAGATATTAAAATAATTCATTATGCTTAAATATCAGAACGTAAAACACAGCCTCCAAAAAGAAAAGAAGATAGCGACATTCACATGCAGGTAAAAGCTTCCAAGCCCGTTGTCAAAAAGCCTCCCTATCACAACAGAACTCCATTAATTTTAAACTTTATGAAATAGGCAATATTACAATACTGTAAAAAAAGGGGGGGGGAGCTCAGGAATCCAACATTTGCATATAGATAGAAAAGAACTCCGATTCCGATTACTAGTGAAAAAGAATGATTTTCAATATTTCCATCTAATTTTCACTAAATCATTTAGGAATGTCATTGTCATGTCATTTAAATATGTAGATTGATTCTTTTTTAACTTATCATGCAAAAACTAAAAATGAAATTGCTTTTTCCAAGAAACAGCTCCACGATGCGGTTGAGCCCCAGGAGAACACCTCTGGGTTTTACCAAATTTTAGCCAAACCCAGACAAGCCGATAAAATATGTATTTCCCTTCACTTGAATTCGCCACTTTTTTAAAAGATTTTATTTATTTGACAGAGATAGAGACAGCCAGCGAGAGAGGGAACACAAGCAGGGGGAGTGGGAGAGGAAGAAGCAGGCTCATAGCGGAGGAGCCTGATGTGGGGCTCGATCCCATAACGCCAGGATCACGCCCTGAGCTGAAGGCAGACGCTTAACCACTGTGCCACCCAGGCCCCCTTCACCACTTTTGACCCAAATTCATAGATTTCTGCTCCGGTCTCCTTCAAAATCTCAACACAAAATGACAGACGCCAATGACAGACACGACCTTCCTGGTGGGATGGTCATCACCTGTGCCATTTTGAAAGCTCACAGGGTCAGGCCGCCCCTCTGGTCCCCATGTTTCAACACCATGAGAAAGTGTGTCTTGCTTACCATACACCCTTGGGGGCTGCCTTTCCCCTCCCTTCTCCTCCCCCTTCTCTGTGGACTGGTGGTAGGGCTCATTCCCCCCGCTTACGCAAATCCGTGGAGGCACACGTTAAAACCATGAGAGCTCGAAGCCCTTGAGGCAAAGCAGAGCCCCTCTCTCACGTCCCCGTGTGAAATTCAGCCTGGCGAAGCATCCAGCAGCAGCAGCAGCTGGACAGGCAGCCCCATAACTTTGTTGGAAAATTCCCCTCACTGTCCACTGTTCTTAGGACACAGACTTGCACTGTCTTGAAGAATCAAGGAAGCCTCAGGTCCCCAGTTCCTCCTGTTGCTGCCTTGGGGTCCCCGGGCTCTGCTCTGCTCCCGGGCTGCATGGGGCAGCTGAGTGTCTGCAAGGTGCTTCTTCAGCTGGGCCTTGCTGGGTCATGCAGCTCCTCTCCTGGCTTCGGACACTTGAGTTCCTGTCACAAAACTATCCTCTGCCTCTTATACAAATGTGTTCACGGGAAGATGCTGGGATGGACGGCGGTGCTGCCCGCGGGAGAGGAGAGAGGGAGACATGCCCTGGTTGCTCACCAGTATAGTTTCGGTATTTTTCCTTTATAGTGATTACGTCTCACTTGTGTAAAAACTTAGGAAGCAAAAATCCTGTTTCCAAAGACATTTGAATGGTCACACAAATGTTTATGGTCCTCTATTTACTAAGCGGGGAAAAAAGATACGAATTATGTTTATGGTCTCATCTTATAAATATGCATACAGAAATAATATGGGAAGTTAGTGCTGCTCATCTGTGGGAGGTGGGGCTATGGGTACTGATATTTTCGTCTTTATTG